>NC_090732.1:159917008-159932008 GCF_036898095.1 Palaemon carinicauda | reverse complement strand
TTTTTGCTGCGGTGCTCGACCAAAAATTCGGTACTCGACCAGCCGAACACGTGACGACCGCATGGGCTTTGTGATGATCGCGCCATCTCGGCCACTCTCGCTTGTTCGGGAAGCATCAGTTCTCTCGAGAGCGTCACTCAGACAACGCGCGATCAGCATTCGTTGTGATTTAGTGATTTTCAGTGCTTTTAATTGCTTTTTTAGCTTTCATAATGAGTCCCAAGAAAGTAATGAGTGTTAAGGGGAAGGAGAAGAGGAAAACAGTGCGAACAACGATCGAGTTGAAGAAGGAAATTATAGCGAAATATGAGAATGGTGTACGAGTGTCCGATTTAGCGGTAGAATACGGAATGGCGAAGTCGACCATTTCTACGTTTTTAAAGCATAAAGAAATGATTAAGAAGGCGAATGTTGCAACGGGAGTTACGGCGGTAACTAAGCAAAGGCCACAAGTGATTGAGGAGATGGAAAAGTTGCTTTTAATATTTATTAAAGAAAAACAGTTGGCCGGGGAAAGTGTTAGTGAAGCGTTCATTTGTGAAAAAGCGTTGCATATCTATGAAGAATTAGTGAAGAAAAGTCCGAGTACCAGTGAAAGTGATTCATTTACATTTAAAGCGAGCAGGGGTTGGTTTGAAAAGTTTCGTAATAGAACAGGTATTCATCGTGTTACTAGGCATGGGGAGGCAGCTAGTTCGGATCAAATTGCAGCCGATAAATACGTGGGGGAATTCGATCGGTACATAAATGAACAAAATTTGATCGCACAACAAGTCTTTAATTGTGATGAGACTGGGTTATTTTGGAAGAAAATGCCAGCCAATACGTACATTACCAAGGACGAGACGAAGATGCCAGGTCACAAGCCAATGAAAGATAGGCTAACATTGTTGCTGTGTGCAAATGCAAGTGGCGATTGCAAGATCAAACCCTTGTTAGTGTACCACTCGGACAACCCCCGGGTGTTCAAACGAAATAATATTTGTAAAAGTGCACTACCAGTTATGTGGCGCTCGAACACTAAATCTTGGGTCACAAGACAATTCTTTACTGAGTGGATAAACGAAGTGTTTGCCCCCCAGGTTAAGGCTTACCTCATTGAAAAGAGCTTGCCAATGAAATGTCTTCTGGTTATGGACAATGCTCCTGCACATCCTCCAGGTCTCGAGGATGACTTGAAAGAAGAATACAGCTTTATCAAAATCAAATTCTTGCCCCCCAATACTACTCCCATACTCCAGCCCATGGACCAACAGGTCATTTCAAACTTCAAAAAACTCTATACCAAGGCCCTTTTCAGAAAGTGTTTTGAAGTGACCAGTGACACGAAGTTGACCCTAAAGGAATTCTGGAAGGAACACTTCAGCATCCTCAACTCTGTTAACATGATTGACCAAGCTTGGCGAGGTGTGACCTATAGGACATTGAACTCTGCCTGGCGTAAGCTGTGGCCATCATGTGTCACAGAGAGGGAGTTTGAAGGTTTCCAACCAGAGGCGGGTCCAAGCACTGCTACCCCTGTAATTTCTGATGACACTGATGTCGTTGAGGAAATTGTTGTCATGGGCAGGAGTTTGGGGCTTGAGGTCGACAAGGATGATATTGATGAGCTTGTAGAAAGCCATTCTACCGAGTTGACTGTGGAGGAATTGTTGCACCTGCAACAACAACAGCAGCAGGATCTGATTGTGGAGCAGGAATCTTCAGAAGAGGATGAGGTAAGGGAGGATGTTCCAAGTTCTCTCATCAATGAAATTTGTTCCAAGTGGGCAGATGTGCAGGCTTTTGCTGAAAAATACCACCCAGAAATTGCAGTAGCAAACCGGGCAGTGCATATGTTTAATGATAGTGTCATGTATCATTTTCGAAGAATACTGCAGAGGAGGAAGAAACAATTAACAATAGACCAGTTTTTCACAAAAGAAAAGAAAGCTGCTACATCAAAGCCTGTTTCTCCTCCAAAGAAGAGACAAAGAAGAGAAGAAACCCCTGAAATAGATCTGCCCACCCTTTCATTGGAGAGAGAAACAACTCCTGAAGGAGAACTACCCCGCCACATCATGGAAGGGGACTCTCCTTCCAAGCAGTAACCTCCCCCTTCCATCCTCTCCACATCCATCCCTGTATGCCATCGAACCGCTGCTCAAAGGTATGTTCACTACAGTACAGAAAATGGTTTAAAATTGTTTTATTTTAGTACAGTAAATGGTTTAAAATTGTTTTATAGGATTTTCTGACCAATTTCATACACATTTAGATAATTATTGTTGTTTAGGTACACGTTTTATTAATATTTTGGGCCTGTTCGAGTGCTTGGGAACGGAATAGAATATATACCATTATTTCTTATGGGGAAAAAAAATTCGGTACTCGAACAAATCGGAGGTCGAACACGGATCTCGAACGGATTATGGTCGAGTACCGAGGTATCACTGTATATAGAAGAAAGAACATGAGTTGAAAAGACAAAGATTAAAGGCAGTCCAAAATAGGCGAGGAGGAATAGCGGTGCCTATTTTTCCCTATTGGAGCCCTTGGGCTTATAGCATCATGCTTTTCCAACTGGGGCTGTAGCTTGGCTAATAATAATAATAATAATAATAATAATAATAATAATAATAATAATAACAACAATAATAATAACAACAATAATAATAATTATTATAATAATAATAATAACCACCACTCTCCATTCGAGCCAAAAGCAAAGTGAGGCTCAGTCACAGGTGTTTGAGTGAGGGATGTAGCTAACTAACCCCCCCACCCCCTCCCCGCTAACTAGTGGATGGGTAGTTAATCCTTGCTAAATTCTATTGACTCGTCCTTTCAGCTTTGCCGAAAGAAATGCCCCTATAAAAAGAGCTGATTTGCATCTCGGTTACGGAACAAAAAATAAATTTATGGTGCGGTTTGAAATTGATAATAATTATTGTTGTATAACTTATTGTTCTATTTCAGATGAATAATTTATGAAAGCTATGTGAAAAAAAAATATTTTTAATATGTTCATAGATTGTAATGTTTGGTAGGTAACACAATTAAGACTATAAAAGGGTTCCAAAATAATTAAGGGAATCACTCAAGAAAGAATACAAATTTTGAGAAAACTGGAAACTTCCCCAAGAATAGACAAGATTTCAATTATTTATGTGTAATAAATGAAGCAAAAAACAATAAAATCTAATTTACTGAATAAACAGCCTAAATCAACCTGCTAAGCGTCACCCATGTCACAATACATTCACCACGATCTACTCAGTAACGACTTCAACGGGATATTACATTCATGACTTTGAATGTGTTTCAAGTAGCCATTCCCGTAATAATACGATTACTCGTATAGTAAGTATAGAAGCACTAACTGGCAACACACTCAGATATGTAGGCTGTAAATGGAAACATATACTGTCAGGCAAATTTTATCTGAGGTTCCTTGATGTTAGAAAACTGGTTTCCTTCAGTGCGCTTTGAGCGTTTATGCAGAAGATAGTTTGTTTGCTTCTTTCACAATGAGCAGCCTAAAGAGGAGGGGTATTTTTTTTTAGATTAAATAAATGAAGTACTAGATGAGGAGTCTGATAATGATAACAAAAGAATTATAATGCATAGATGTTTAATTTTTGCATTCTGTATTATGTAGCCTTTTGAAATAAAATAATAGAAGTATTAATTGTTTTATATTTAATCAATTAACTAATATTCCTACATTTAACTATAAATAATTATAAGCATAAAAATTCATATTAACTGTGAAAAACTATCATTAGTGAAATGATCGCTAACTGCCAATAAAAAACGTGACAGTACATTAGCAGGGAGGTGGTCCAGTGGGATGCTTAACAGGTTAAATGAAAAAAAAATATGGCACATATTTACTCCTTGGTCATTGAAAATGTACTATTAAATACATAAAGTAGACATAACATACAAACTGCCTCGGGTTTAAAAAAAGTTTCTACCCATTATCAAAGAGGGTCAGTGGGGTATCCAAAGCAGGAAAACCAATGCCAAATAAATAGGGTCTGTAAAAGGCAACCATTTAATAATGCAAAATGTTAAGACGAATGATACGTAAATATCTATAATATTGGTAGTTTTAATTAATTACGATAACCACACCTCCCGTAAAAAAAACAAAATGGTAAAATTAAAAGGACTGAAAGGAACGAAAACTGGACAATCGCCAAGTGACCAGTTTTTCCCCTTAAAAAAAAAAAAAAAAAAAAAAAAAAAAAAAAAAAAAAAAAAAAAAAAAAAAAAAAAAAAATATCAATGGAATTAGAAGATAATAGATTTTTCAATATAAAATATTCTATCCCCTTTCTCGTATATTCCAAAAATTACCAACAGCATCTTTGAACAAATAAACACAGCAACCCAAGTAACATTAAGTGGAAAATAAAACTGTTAAAGAAAAATGTGACCTAAAACTTATGAACCAAATATCAAACTAAGAAGAAAAAGTGGCAATATAAAATTAGATTGCTTTCTTTTCTGGCCGCCATTAAACCTACCAGTAGTCAGGTAACTGTTGTCCATAAACTAGTGTTGAAAATAAAATCAGCACAAAACACTTGAATAACCTATTTACTAAAGAAATAAAAAAATGAATGGTACACTTCAAACACTATAATGAGGAATACTCAGTACTGTATTGTGTGTTTGATGTCACGTGTTACTATCAATGTATAAATCATGAGGACCAAGAAGGGGGAATGGGAGCTCTATTCCTGGGCTACTTCCCTAGATTGGGGCTCCTACATGGGTAATCCCTGAGAAGAAGGTATGCATAGAATTTTTTCTTTGTTAAACGTTGAAAGCTCATGCTTCATAGAAAAATGCACTGTAATCCGAAGGTAAGATTTGACAAAATACATATATTCAAGTTCTCTGACCACCATCAGGTTTTTTCCTAAGGCTGGAACATAAACGACAGCATTCCTAGTCTTTAAAATATAAATCTAGCTTAGCTTGACACCACTAGCCTAACAGTGAAGCCCCTTGTAAGTAAGTAACTGTTTTATTATGCACTATTTCTAAAACTCAACTTGATGGACTGCAATAGTTACAATTGTTCTATACAATTTTTATAAACAACATCAGACTAACTTACCTGTTAAATGAGATATAGGGAAATTTGGCAAGATAGCTACTGTCACAAAGGCACACACAAAAGAGAACCCAGCCTTTGAAAGAGAAACACTTGTAGGATCGGGTTCCTCTTCTGGCTTCAATATTTTCTTTGATACCTTCACATCTTCAAGATTTTCATTTCTGTTGCTATCTAAAGAATCCTGAAAAAAAATTTAAGTTTTTTAAAGCAAATTGAATCTAAATTCAACTTACCTCCTTTTACAATAAAACATGTCATAGTTTAATATTTTATCATAAATAATTATCATGAATTAGTAGAACAAGTGCAAAGTTGAATTTTCCGGCTCTCTCGGAGCTAATCAAAGACTTTTAGTTCAATACAAGGAGGCTGGAAACCCCCTCTCCTGTATTATAATCCTGTATGTGAGATTGGAAGTATGTTTAGGAATAGAAGGATGGATATATTGGCTTTGTGTGAGACAAAGATAAAAGGGAAAGGTGAAGTGATGTTTGGTGAAATGTCTGGTAGAGTGTCTGGGATTGAAAGGGGAAGAGCAAGAGAAGGTGTGGCTTTATTACTGAGTGAATGGATGACAGGTAAAGTAGTGGAATGGAAGGAGATATCATCTAGGTTAATGTGGGTAAGGGTTACGTTGGGTAGGGAATGTTGGGCTTTTGTCAGTATGTATGGGCCAGGTTGTGAGATAAGTGAAGATGAGCAGAATGAGTTCTGGAATGAATTAACTAGGTGTGTAGAAGGACTGGGTAGAAGGAATTATGTAGTCATGGGTGACTTAAATGCTAGAGTGGGCGCTGGAGAGGTAGAAGGTGTCAATGGGAAGTATGGCATACCAGGTGAAAATGCGAGTGGTGAGAGACTGGTAGATATGTGTGTTGAGCAAGAGATGGTGATAAGTGCTAGCTTTTTCAAAAAGAAAGATAAAAACAAGTATACATGGGTAAGAGTGGCAAATGGAAGAGTGGTAGAAAGGGCATTAATGGATTGTGTGTTGATAACTAAAAGAATGTTTGGAAGATTGAAAGATGTGTACGTGTTTAGGGGTATGGCTAACGGTATGCCTGATCATTTTTTGGTGGAAGGAAAATTAGTTATAGCAAAAGAGTGGGGGAATAGAGTAAGTGGATGTAAAAGGGAGCTAGTGAGGATTGAAGAGCTAATAAAACTGGGGGTATCAAGAAAAGTTGAAAATGGCATATGACGAAGTGAAAGTTAGAGAAACTGGTAATTTAGAGGAGGAGTGGAAGTTAGTAAAAGAAAATTTTATTGGGATTGCAAGTGATGTGTGTGGCAAGAAGTTTCTTGGAGGCAGCATGAGGAAGGGCAGTGAATGGTGGAATGAAGGAGTGAAGGTAAAAGTGGAAGAAAAAAAAAGAGGGCTTTTAAAGAATGGCTGCAGAGTAATAGTGTAGAGAAGTATGAAAGATATAGAGAGAAAAATGTGGAAGTAAAGCGCAAGGTAAGTGAGGCAAAGAGGGCAGCTGACCTGAGGTGGGGTCATGGATTGGGTCATTCATATGAAAAGAATAAGAAGTTTTTGAAAGAGGTGAAGAGAGTAAGGAAGGCTGGTTCAAGAATTGAAGAGACAGTGAAAGATGGAAATGGAACGTTGTTAAAAGGAGAGGAGGCAAGGAAAAGGTGGGCGGAGTATTTTGAAAGTTTACTAAATGTTGAGGATAATAGGGAGGCAGATATAATTGCTGTTGCAGGTGTTGAGGTGCCGGTGATGAGAGATGAGAATGAGAGAGAGATTACAAGAGAGGAAGTGAGGAGAGCACTAAATAAAACGAGAGTAGGAAAAGCATCTGGTATGGATGGTGTGAGAGCTGAGATGTAGAAGGAAGGGGGTGTGACTGTACTTGAATAGTTAGCAAGATTGTTTAATATGTGTTTTGTGCGGTCAATGGTACCAGTAGATTGGGTTTGTGCATGTATTGTACCACCATACAAGGGTAAGGGAGATATGCATGAGTGTTGTAATTCAAGGGGTATTAGTTTGTTGGATGTAGTTGGAAAAGTGTATGGTAGAGTACTGATTAATAGGATTAAGGATAAAACAGAGAATGCAATCTTAGAAGTACAGGGTGGTTTTAGAAGAGGTAGGGGTTGTATGAATCAGATTTTTACAGTCAGGCAGATATGCAAGAAATATTTAGCTAAAGGTAAGGATGTGTATGTTGCGTTTATGGATCTGTAAAAAGTGTATGATAGAGTTGATAGGGAAGCAATGTGGAATGTGATGAGGTTATATGGAGTTGGTGGAAGGTTGTTGCAAGCAGTGAAAAGTTTCTACAAAGGTAGTAAAGCATGTGTTAGGATAGGAAATGAAGTGAGCGAATGGTTTCCGGTGAGAGTGAGACTGAGACGGGGATGTGTGATGTCACCATGGTTGTTTAACTTGTATGTTGATGGAGTGGTGAGAGAGGTGAATGCTCAAGTGCTTGGACGAGGATTGAAACTGGTAGATGAGAATGACCATGAATGGGAGGTAAATCAGTTGTTGTTTGCGGATGATACTATACTGGTTGCAGACGCGGAAGAGAAGCTTGGCCAATTGGTGACAGAATTGGAAAGGGTGTGAGAGAAGGAAGTTGAGCATTAATGTGGGTAAGAGTAAGGTAATGAGATGTATGAGAAGGGAAGGTGGTGGAAGGTGGTGCGAGGTTGAATGTCATGTTGAATGGAGAGTTACTTGAGGAGGTGGATCAGTTTAAGTACTTAGGGTCTGTTGTTGCAGCAAATGGTGGAGTGGAAGCAGATGTACGTCAGAGAGTGAATGAAGGATGCAAAGTGTTGGGGGCAGTTAAGGGAGTAGTACAAAATAGAGGGTTGGGCATGAAAGTAAAGAGAATTCTGTATGAGAAAGTGATTGTACCAACTGTGATGTATGGATCAGAGTTTTGGGGAATGAAAGTGACGGAGAGAGAAATTGAATGTGTTTGAGATGAAGTGTCTGAGTATGGCTGGTGTATCTCGAATAGATAGGGTTAGGAACGAAGTAGTGAGGGGGAGAACGGGTGTAAGAAATGAGTTAGCAGCTAGAGTGGATATGAAATGTGTTGAAGTGGTTTGGCCATGTTGAGAGAATGGAAAATGGCTGTCTGCTAAAGAAGGTGATGAATGCAAGAGTTGATGGGAGAAGTACAAGAGGAAGGCCAAGGTTTGGGACCCAAACCTTGGCCTTCCTCCATCCATCCACCCAAACTTTGGGTGGATGGATGGAGTGAAGGAAGCTCTGGGTGATAGGAGGATAGATGTGAGAGAGGCAAGAGAGCGTGCTAGAAACAGGAATGAATGGCGAGCGATTGTGACGCAGTTCCGGTAGGCCCTGCTGCTTCCTCCGGTGCCTTGGGTGACCGCAGAGGTAGCAGCAGTAGGGATTCAGCATTATGAAGCTTCATCTGTAGTGGATGTGGGAGGGTGGGCTGTCCCACCCTAGCAGTACCAGCCGAACTCGGTTGAGTCCCTTGTCAGGCTGGGAGGAACATAGAGAGAAGACGTCCCCTTTTTTGTTTCATTTGTTTGATGTCGGCTAACCCCAAAAATTGGGGAAAGTGCCTTGGTATATGTATGCATGTACAAGTTAAAAATTAGATTATAGTAAACTTGAAGTTGGTCATTAGTAGTAAAAGATAACAGAGCAAGATGAAAAGTAAAGCATTACAGTTGAAACTGAATTAATGTTAGAATGAGCCTTTAGTACCATCAACAGTATACTGATAAAGGCACACTGCAAGAGGTTACCCATATATAATAATAGATGAGATTTTTATACTCTAACTGTTTAAATAAACTACTAAGATAATATTTTTGACTTTCAAAGGGCTGGACCAAAATTTTTCTTGTTGGATGAACTAAATATCTTGAAATTACAGATAAGAGTTTCTATCACGGACTTGCTCTATAACCTGGTGTTCACTGTTGCATGAAAAATGGACCATCACATTCATGTTTAAGTGTAACAATTTTTTTGCCAATTTGTTATTGAGTTGTCATGTTATCTAATAGCCATAGGTTAGACAAGTGTGGCAAACTCAAAGACTGGACTGTGGTCTTTCTTTCAGAATTTCACAAAGTCTGGAACACAATACAGATGATGGCCTTCAGAGATAGTGGAGAATCACACTCCAGAACATACATACTTGATCCAATAACTATTAATTTAATGCCTACATTTACATATTTCATATCCAACATACTGTATTTCAATATCTACAACGGATTATAGTATGTGACGAATTAATCTTTAAACACGACAATTTTTAAGAATAATCTTCATTTATCCTAGCTAAACAAACTTGAGTAACTTCAAATGGATAAGCCATTGGCTCACATTATTGTGACCAATAGATTAAAACTGGTGGGTGCGGCACAGTGTAAGGTTGCACCATGTCACACACCTATGGCTCTGCAGGGAGAGGCGGGCATCACAGAGTCGCTTGTATTTGGTAAGGACTTGCGGGGTGGTAGAGGTAGGCCATATAAATAAAATCACTGTACGCAGTTTGTATACCTGGGGGGGGGGGAAAGTAATTTTTAAAATTTCTAGTTTGTTCCTATGCGAATACAAACCCTCGTCATTTTAAAGGGGAGTCTTCCTTAGGTAGAAGAAGTCCGCAAAGTCTAACCCTAGACCAAAGAAAGTAAAGCCAGACTCTGATAAGAGGCAAGGGCAAACCTAAGCTCTCAAGTGACAAATACGACAGACAGCAATGTTGCCTAGCAAAAAAAAAATGACATCTGTGTTGGAACAGTCACAATATATATACAATATAACATGGCAGTTGAAAACAAAATTTCTTTTGACATGATTTTCAGTGGGGCGCTTACCTGCTGGATTGGTCATCCATGCTGACGCTTTCATCACTATGAGAGTGATAAGAAAGGGGCGGAAGTCTTACAGTCTAGCTCCCTCCTCCAAGAAAAGCCAGAGTCATGGCTTCTACATCACCTGTTGGCCTACCACAAGAGGGCCTAGAGAGAATGTGTCTGGGGACCTGCAGGCACAGTCGTTCAAATAGTGGGCCATAAAGGTAGTTTGTTTCTTTAAAACTCCTGCTCTGAGTATCTGTGTTACCAAGTGTTTTGCAGAAGGCTATGGTTGCAGAAGGACCATGGATATCTTGAGCTCTAGTTGGGGCTCTGAGAAGCATTTCAACTGAAGATTTATAAGCTTTTATAAAAAAGAGATCGTGTTCTTGATAACTCCTGTTTAGTTTTTTCCGGTCCAGTATTGACGAACAGGTTGGATATATTAATGCAGTAGGGCAACTTCCTCTTATTGTAAATCATCAGTCACTGTCTTGAGTGATGAAATAAGAGTGAATTGATTGTCACAAACAGATGTATTCTGTGTCTTGGTTATGAATCCAGGTATAGGCATGCCTCACCTTACATTGGTAATTGGTTCCAGGAGAAGCGACAAGTTGTAAAACAACGTAAGTCGAATTTGTCTGTCTCTGAATTTTACTATACTTGTCACTAGGCTAAACCACAAATAACTTTTCCCACTTCTGTATATTATTTATAAATGCAATTTCAATAATATATGGTTAATAAGAATCTATTTAAGCTTACAAACAGAGAAATTTTAGTTTTTAATTTAGTATAAAAAAAGTAATCTAATTTTACGAATAAATGTACATCCATACTAATAAATGTAAAAGTTTACAGTATATCGCAGGGTGTTTATTTGTGAATGTGGTTTGGTCTAAGATAGTATAAAATAGAAAGATTTTGTAAGATTAAATAGCAAATTAAATTATGCTTATTTTGCAATAGCATGAAATAAACTTAGCTGTTACATCTATTAACAATATCTTTGTTTACATCGCGTATGTAGATGGCTGCGGATCATCAGCGCCAACAGCTGATTCGTCTGTTGTTGTTGTTCAGCATGCTGCGGTATCCCTTGATGGTCGATACTGCCAACTTTTCTTTCGTTCGCAAATGGAACAGAAAATCTGCTATTTGGGTTAGAGGTACTGGAAGAGGAAAAGTTGCTAATCCTGCACCATTCTTTAAACACGTCCTACTTGGATTGGTATACCTTAACTGTGGACGTCCTCCTAGCTCTCGCGATAGCTCTTGCAGCCTCCCTCGAAAAGCCCTTCGCTCTTGCCAGCTTTTCGATAGTCGAAAGGCAGTTAGATTGAGAGCGGTGAGATTTTGATGGTACCTCTTTATGCGAGGCTGTCTAAGTAGATCCTTCCGACTTGGTAACGCTCTGGGGGTATCTACCAGCCACTCCATCACTTCTGCAATCCAAGGTCTTATGGGCCAAAACGGAGCTATCAGGGTCATGTGGGCGTTGTTTGACTCCCTGAACTTTTTCAAGACTGTCCAGGATCTTGGACGGTGGAAAAGCGTACACGTCTAGTCCTTCCCACTCCATGAGGAAGGCGTCCAATGCCACTGCTTCCTGGTCTGGGACTGGAGAGCAATAAACGGGTAACCTCTTTGTCTTCTGGGTAGCAAAGAGGTCTACTGAGTGTTCTCCCCACAGCATCCAAAGGCTGGTGCACACCTCGTGATGTAGGGTCCACTCTGTTGTGAGAACTTCTGTCTAGACGTTCTTCTTCCCCTCTATGAAGCGTGTTATCAGGGTTATATTCCTCACTTTCGCCCACAGTAGGAGATCTTTCGCTGCCTCGTAAAGGGAATCTAACGAGTGCCTCCGTGTTTCCTGATGTAGGCCAACGCTGTGGTGTTGTCTGTGTTGACCTTAACTAACTTGCCCTGGACTTCCTCCTGGAAGTGCATTAGTGATAGATGAATGGCCACTAGCTCCTTGATGTTTATATACCATTCCTTTTAAAACTCTTTCCACAGACCAGAGATCTCGCCCTTCCCCAGTGTTGCACCCCACCCCCATGTCTGATGCGTCTGAATACAACACTAGGTCAGGGTTCTTCTGTTGAAGTTCGAGGCCTTCTAGGAGTTTGTTGGTATCGTCCCACCAACTCAACTGATTCCTGATCCCCAGAGGAATCGGAATCCACGTCTCTAGGCCTTGGTCTCTTGTCCAACATTTTGATAGATGGAATTGTAGAGGCCGTAAATGAAGTCTTCCCAGGGATACGAATAGCTCGATCGGGGAGAGGGTACCCAGCAGACTCATCCATTCTCTCACCAAGCAGGTCCTTCTGTCTAGGAGTGCTCCACCTTTCTTAGGCATTCTAGAATGCGTTTCGGGGATGGAAAAGCCCGAAAAACCACTGATTGAATCCTCATCCCCAGGTAGATGATGTTTTGTGAGGGTGTCAGTTGTGATTTGGCCAGATTTACAACCAGACCTAGCTGTTGCGTCAAAGACATTGTAACTTGTAGATTCTCCAGACTCTTTTCTTGAGACCTGGCTCTGATTAGCCAGTCGTCCAGGTACATTGATATCCGTACCCCTTTCAGATGTAGCCAGCGAGCCACGTTGGAAACTACTCGAGTGAAAACGTAGGGAGCCGTGCTAAGCCCAAAACAAAGTGCTTTGAACTGATAAGTAGTTTCTTGGTAAACGAATCTCAGAAATTTTCTGTAGTTCGGGTGAATTGGGACGTGAAAATACGCGTCCTGCAGATCTATCGACATCATCCAGTCTCCTTGTCTGGTGCCTGCTAGGCCTGACACAGATGTCTCCATGGCAAAATTGACTTTGCTTACAAACTTGTTCAGAGGACTTACGTCCAGAACAGGTCTCCAAACCCCTGAGTTCTTGGGAACTAGAAAAAGGGCTGTAAAATCCCTCCGAAGAGGGTCCTCTACTACTTCTATCGCTGCTTTTGACAGCATCTGGTTGACCTGCTCTTGAAGAGCTGCTGCCTTGCTCCCCGAGTATGTTGCTGTGAACTCTAAGGGTTCTGACAAAAGAGGAGGCCTTCTCAGGAAGGGGATCTTGTAACCCTCCTTCAAGACATCAACTGCCCAGTCGTCCGCTCCCCTTTGGCTCCATTCTTGCCAATAGTGGGATAACCTGGCTCCCACTTGTGTCTGGAGGTTGTAGGGCTCACTTCCTTGTTTTAGGTTGCTGCTTTGTAAATTTACGAGGATGTCCTCCAGCAGCAATTCTCTGATTCCCTCTCGAAAGGGCTGGCGCGGTGGAGCTTTCTTCTGCTTTCTGGTTAAAAAGCTAGCCGGAGGACTTTCTTGGCAGCCCTGGTAATAAGGTCTTGCGTCGCTTGTTGTGCAAGAGCTGTCGACAAGTCCTTCGCTACATCAGAAGGGAAGAGATGATTACCTAAAGGAGCAATAGCTCTGATTTCCGAGCGAAAGTCAATCCTAATGACAGGAAAGAATACAGCATAGACCTCTTTTTAATAACTCCTGCCATGAAAAGGGCGGAGAGTTCGACGGTCCCATCCCTCACGGCCTTATTGAGACAGGCAATCAGGTGCATCTGTGCCTCGTTCTTTACATCTGTGACCTCTGCGAGGGCTCCGAGAGTCCAGTCCATCAGGCTGAAGACCTCTATAGTTCTGAAGATGCCCCTTCAGCAAGAGATCCACCTCCGACGTGGTCCACATCACTTTAGACTTGGTCATGGCTGACCTACGTGAGGCGTCAACAAGTCTGGAAAAGTCCCCCTGGGAGGAGGCAGGAACTCCCAAACCAAGAACCTCCCCAGTCTCATACCACACACTGGATCTGGAGGCCAGTCTTGTAGGGGGAGAGGAAAAGGTAGTCTTTCCTAGATCCTTTCTCTTGAGAATCCACTCATTTAGAGTCGAGAAAGCTCTCTTGACTGATTTGGCTAGCAGCGTTTTCTTAAACGAGGAAGGTTTCTGGGGTCTGCCCTTCAAAAACTGCGAGAGCAGGCTTTGAGGTAAAGCCTGAGTAAAGTCCTCCGGATATAAATCCGGTAGAACCGCCAGCAATCTCTTAAGATCAGCTGCATGAAGCGTTTCCCCCTTCTGAGATTTCATCTAAAGGGATAGCGATATCCGAAGTAGAATGAGTTGGAGAAACACGCCTCATCTTGTCTATTCTCGTCCAGCATGCTTCCAGCATGCTGCGATGGAACGTCATGCATGAGTCCAGAAAGCTGCGAGGAAGTGTCACGCTTGCGTGCGTACTGTAAGCGTCCCACATGTTACAAGGGAGGGTCATGCTTGCATGCTTCTAGCATGCGTCCAGCATGCTGCGAGGGAAGCGTCAACAATGCATCCAGCATGCTGCGGGGGAACATCCTGCTCGCATGCGTCCAGCATGCCGCGAGGAAGCGTCAACTATGCGTCCAGCATGGCGCGAGGGAGCGTCAACTGTGCGTCCAGCATGCTGCGGGGAAACGTCTTGATCGCATGCGTCTAGCATGCCGCGAGGGAGCGTCAAGAACCTTGCCACCTCCATAACACGTCCCGATCGCTGCGAGGGAGCGTCGATGAGCGCTGAAGTTTTTCGTTGGCTGTTCGCCGCCTCGGTCCGACCTTATTCCTTTCCTAGGTCTGTTGATGTCCTTAGGTTCTTTCTTGCGAGCTTCCTCTGTCTGTAACTTCTAGGCATCAAACGGGGTTGTAATTGACCGCTTAAGCTCTGATAGGCCTGTCGCTTACGGCGCGTCCTGCATGCGTCCAGTCTGCTGCAAGGAGCGTCACGATTTCTATCTTGCCAAACGCGTCTAGGTCTTGCGTCCTCTGACGAAGACGAACACTTCCTCATCTCGCCTTTCCTGCGGTGAGGGGGAGTGTCCTGGCATGCGTCAAGAGGATCGCTCGAGGGGACGTCCGTTCGTTGTTTAACGTCTCTCACCTCCCTTAGCCTGTCGACTTTCCTTCTCCCAGGGGTTGGGGAGCATGGAAGAGGTCCAGGGCTAGGAGTATGACAGACACGAACGGACGCATCCTCCACTGCACTATCACTATCCCCAATCTTGCATTGTAAACCACGCACTGCCCCCC
>NC_090732.1:159913864-159916508 GCF_036898095.1 Palaemon carinicauda | reverse complement strand
CTAGTCCACTGCAGAAGAAAGGTCTCAGACACGTCGTTCCACTTTTGTCTGTTTATGGTCTTTCTATGTCAGAACAACCCGGTAAACTTTCTTATTTCGTAAATCCATCGTTTTCTCTTCATTCCCCTATATATATATATATATATATATATTATATATATATATATATATATATACATATATATATATATAAAACAAATTAAGCCATTCCTAGTCTACACTAGAACGTATTAAGGCAATTTAACCGTTGATAATATAACCTATCGGACAAAATAAACCCTTTGCTCGAGTGGATTTCTTCTGTAATCCGGCTTTTAAAAAGAATCCAAAAAAAGGCATATCTTAATCCAGTCTTCCATGACACCTACAACATTCAGTAATTTCAATAACGTTTGGAGAGAGAGAGAGAGAGAGAGAGAGAGAGAGAGAGAGAGAGAGAATTCGAAAATTCCAAAATGATAGGTAACAAGATGTATTCCAGATATTTAATGATTAATATTCAGATAAATTACCAAAATACTACAACCACACCTCATCTTAATGGCTAAAACTATTTTCTTTCATTTGCATCGAATATTCCTACCTACTTCCTACGCTTACTTAGACATTAGAAGTCTTTTTCCCAACTTTGTACAGGCCTGTTATGTTTCTTGGTTTGCCGACTCTATAACTCGCATCTTTTCGTATCCAACCATTATTCAATATTTTGCACCTATAGAAATAAACTACTTCCATTAGTTATCATCCCTGAACACATTATCATTTAGCTTTTGTCCAACCAAGTGACCAATTATTGCTATCATAGAAAAAAAAAAACTATTATACGTGTCATCTCTCCTGCACTTTATCCAAGATCATTCAAAACATTTACTGTACTTACTGTCTGGGTTTTTTGCAGTAAAAAGAAAGCGTATGCCGTTGCAAACAGCATGCCCTAAGCAATTCAATAAATCCGAACCATGCTGAATGGCAGGGATCCTATGCACAAGAAACTGTACTGGAAACTGGAAAAAAATGTCGTTTCAAAATCATAGACACCGCAAACAGAAGAAAACTTAGTGAGACAATAACTATATGAGAAAAAATCAAGCTCTTTGAAAGTGGTACACAAAATTTTTTTACCTAAATTCAAGTAGTCACAAACAGAAGAAAACTTAGTCAAGCTCTTTTAAAGTGGTACACAAAATTTGTTTACCTAAATACAAGTAGTCACAAACAGAAGAAAACTTAGTGAGACAATAACTATATGAGAAAAAATCAAGCTCTTTTAAAGTGGTACACAAAATTTGTTTACCTAAATACAAGTAGTCACAAACAGAATAAAACTTAGTGAGACAATAACTATATGAGAAAAAATCAAGCCCTTTTAAAGTGGTACACAAAATTTGTTTACCTAAAGACAAGTAGTCATATTTCACGTCAAAACTACTAAGAACACTGATAACTAAGAGGTAGTCAAGTCAAATAAACAGCATACCACATCATGTAAACCCCGTAAAGAGTGAACAGACAATCACTTGGAACACTATCGAATTGCTAAAAACTTATTGTGCATTGTTTAACGAAAGGTAGCTACACGCACCATAAAAAAAATTAATTTCTATCCAATTATCACCGAACTAATCAACAGTTTTTAACTTTTGCAAATCAAATTATCCATTTCTAACTTGAATTTGCTCTTTCTTTCTGCAAAAACTAAATTTCTTCTCTTTTCAGTTTCCTACTTTTTAAATAGGTACAATAACCATCAAGTCTATCTTCCTACTTTTTAAATAGGTACAATAACCATCAAGTCTATCTTCCTACTTTTTAAATAGGTACAATAACCATCAAGTCTATCTTCCTACTTTTTAAATAGGTACAATAACCATCAAGTCTATCTTCCTACTTTTTAAATAGGTACAATAACCTTCAAGTCTATCTTCCTACTTTTTAAATAGGTACAATAACCATGAAGTCTATCTTCCTACCTTTAAATAGGTACAATAACCTTCAAGTCTATCTTCTAATATAAATTTTAAATCACGAATGAATATAATGTTAATTCAATTTTTTACTTTCCCTACCAGGTGCTCCGTCCTCCTCACGGCAGGATTAGAGAAGCAAGACGCTGAAAAGGTGATGCAATGACCACCGCAAGGTCAGCGTAAAACATCAGAAAGAAAATACAAAGTCAAAGTCAAAGTCAAAAACCTTTATTCCATTATAAAATGGTTATTCTGTTACATAACAATAAGTGTCTAACAAAGCTTACGTTGGACTGAATCAAGAGATTGGCGAGTCAACTTCATTTCATAAATGTGAATTGCGGATGATAAACATGAATGAAATTTAAGTCTTTAGGATTGTAAAAGCAAGATACGAGATACAAAATTAGTTATTGGGGAGTTGTAGGAGTGTGTGTTTTGAGGGGGTTTGTCCTCGTGCTCAGTATACGGGAGAACAGGTTGAGGAAAAGATTGTACGAGTCATAATTGTTTGGAGAAAAAGGAATTTATCTTATAATCAAGTGACATGAATAAGAAATGGAGGTGACTGGCGCAGTGGGTATTTGTGACGTATGACTACCGTTAAAAAGAATTTTTTTTTTTTTTTTTTTTTTTTTTGTAGGAGGCTGATGGTTTGAAGAAAGTTCTCTACGTGT
>NC_090732.1:159636364-159908864 GCF_036898095.1 Palaemon carinicauda | reverse complement strand
AATACACTGAGAGTGATAGGGAGGAGGAGGAGGACTAGCAAGAGGAGGAGGAGGAGGAGGAAAGCTACTCTTCCTTCCTCACTCCATCTTCTCCCTCCCTTCCTCTCTCCCTCCGCTCTTCTCTTTATTGATCACGGGAAAGGCAGGCAGCAGGCAGACCCCAAGAGCCAGGCGGCCCCCCCCCAGGGTGCCAACCCCCTTACCAGAGCCACCACCGATGCCACCGCCTCCCTCTCTCTCTCTCTCTCTCTCTCTCTCTGCTGGGGGCATAGCGCACCCTCTTCTCTCTCTCTCTCTCTCTCTCTCTCTCTCTCTCTTTCCTAGTGTGACAGGGCAAAGCCTTCTCTTTGCCACTTATCAAAGCCTACTCCTCCATGGGATATCAGTGTTCTTGAGGACTTGTCCATCTCCCGTTCATTCATTCTCTTATTCAATCAAGGAGAAAATAAAAACAATAACAATAATAATTAAAAATAACATTCATACGCAGATCTACATCATAATTACCTGGTTCCCTCGCGACTATTTCATGTTGGCGTATTGCGATTTATTAAATATTTAAAACTATCCTAAATCCTTTTAATTATTACCTACATGAATGTTGTTTTAATGTTGCTGATGTTCTTAAACTGCCATTTTAATTGTTCATTACCCCAATTGTAGTTTATTTATTTCCTTTTTTCACTGGGCTATTTTTACCTGTTGGAGCCCTTGGGCATAATTATAGCATCCTGCTTTTTCAACTAGGGTTGTAGCTTAGCTAATAATAATAATAATGAAAATAATAATAATAATAATAATAATAATAATAATAATAATAATAATAATAAGTATGTGCAATAACATACTGTTCAAGTAGAAAAAAAATCGCTGTTTGAACATATCTTATTTTCTAATTAGTATTTCATATCCGCCAGTACAACCTCTCTCTCTCTCTCTCTCTCTCTCTCTCTCTCTCTCTCTCTCTCTACAGCTGTGATAATGAGCCTGGGAGAACTTGGGGAAAAATAGGGCACAGATTTCTAAGCTTGAGTGCACTATTACATAATAGGTTTCTGAGCTTAAATGCACGATTATATAATAAATTTATAAGCTTATATGCACTAGTACATAATACGGTTTAATCTTAAGTGTACTATTACATATGTTTCTAAGCTTATGCGCACTAATACATAACAAGGTTCTAAGCTTAGGTGCACTATTACATAACAAGGTTCTAAGCTTAGGTGCACTATTACATAACAAGGTTCTAAGCTTAGGTGCACTATTACATAACAAGGTTCTAAGCTTATGCGCACTAATACATAACAAGGTTCTAAGCTTAGGTGCACTATTACATAACAAGGTTCTAAGCTTAGGTGCACTATTACATAACAAGGTTCTAAGCTTAGGCGCACTATTACATAACAAGGTTCTAAGCTTAGGCGCACTAATACATAACAAGGTTCTAAGCTTAGGCGCACTATTACATAACAAGGTTCTAAGCTTAGGCGCACTAATACATAACAAGGTTCTAAGCTTAGGCGCACTAATACATAACAAGGTTCTAAGCTTAGGCGCACTATTACATAACAAGGTTCTAAGCTTAGGCGCACTAATACATAACAAGGTTCTAAGCTTAGGCGCACTAATACATAACAAGGTTCTAAGCTTAGGCGCACTATTACATAACAAGGTTCTAAGCTTAGGCGCACTAATACATAACAAGGTTCTAAGCTTAGGCGCACTATTACATAACAAGGTTCTAAGCTTAGGCGCACTAATACATAACAAGGTTCTAAGCTTAGGCGCACTATTACATAACAAGGTTCTAAGCTTAGGCGCACTAATACATAACAAGGTTCTAAGCTTATGCGCACTAATACATAACAAGGTTCTAAGCTTATGAAGGTTCTAAGCTTATGCGCACTAATACATAACAAGGTTCTAAGCTCAGGTGCACTATTACATAATAGGGTTCTAGGCTCAAGTTCAGTATTTCATAAAAGATAACGTACACAAACATCAACAGATTTATGAAAACTTTTAATGTCTTTTTTTTTCATCAGCGGTAAAATCTGTTCTACTCCCAGTGGAAATGATTAATATGACCTAGCACGAGATCGTCCAATGGTAATTAAATACCAGATGGATTCCTTTGACATTCATTCACATCATCATACGTTCCCATTTTGTTTGAAAATTATAAACCAAGACTGTAAAATTCCTGTTTAAAAAATCCCATAAACGATTTACTTTTCTGGCAGGGTTAAATGAGATGAGTACAGTAAAGTTTGAAAATGAAAAATAACTAGATATAAAAGTTCCCTCCGTATATCTCCTTTAAGATTAGATCTCGTGTTTGCCGAGAGTAAAGTTACCTTAAGATTTTAACTGAGACTAACGCTTACAGCGTACCGAGTAACAGGCCACTGAAAAAATGACATCAAAAGGACCTATATAGACAGAAATTAAACAAAACAGCATATTCACCTCTAATTACGTATACCTTTTAAGTTTAATTATAAAAAGGTATGAGTTTAAAAAATATTAGTTGGTTCATTTAGAAGCAAGCAGACATAAATAGGAACATTGGTATTGAGGAAAGTGGGCGATTAGGTCGCTCGTATAAATTAAATGCCATCAATAGCATTATATTTCTCTCTCTCTCTCTCTCTCTCTCTCTCTCTCTCTATATATATATATATATATATGCGGAGTCCAAATTTGTGAAACTTGGTGAGCCTGACTTTAATGACAACTTATAAATGAATATTCTATTAATGAAGCTAATTATAAAAAAAAAAATAATTGTCAGGAGTCTTCATAGGGCACTTTATATGGTTTGCCAAAAATCCATAAGCCTAATGTTCCCTTGCGGCCTTTTAGCCTTTTTTTAATACACGTAACTATATATCGGCAAAATTGTTCGTTCCCTTATTAGAAGCCCTTAAAAAAAATCACGAAGTAACTCCTATGCATTTAAGGAAGCCATATCTCACGACTCGGATATTTTTAATACTAGTCTTGAGTCTTGATGTTGAGTCATAATTTACAAATGTGCCTGTGGAAGAAACATTCCATATCATCTTAAACAGAACATTTCCAGACCCTAATGGCACTTTTAAAACTAACAATTTTAGCATTGTAGGGCAAGTATCTAATAACCAAACATGCCTATTCTACTCCCACAGTTAAACACACAAGATTCCTCCACTCAATAATATGTCATTGCCTTCGTTTTTTTTTTTTTTTTTTTTTTTTTTTTTTTTTTTTTTTTTTTTTGCCTCAGTTTCTCATTACGCTTCTGCGAGGTTGATGCCACTATTCTGTTTTAAGCACACTTTCCTTAGATTTTTTTTTCGCTAATTTTTCATTATTTTTTCTTAATGTTATTTATATACTTCCCATTTGTAGCCCTGGAAGATGTGATTATGAAAATCACGAAACGTCTGGATTAATAAATGGATTTTAATAACCATTTTTCCTGTCCACATCTAATACATATATATATATATATATATACATATATATAAATATATATATATATATATATATACATATATATAAATATATATATATATATATATATACATATATATATATATATATATATGCTGGATATTTGCGTTTATTAATTAAACAATACATTTAGGATGTGTTTAAGTTTACATATTACCAACCTACGCATTTGCTCAATACAAACCTGAAATAATCTACAATTTCTTTCGTCAGGTTTCTTAAAACTTTCGATTATTGTCCACTAATGTTATGAAACTTATTTTAACTGTGCACTCGCGTTTGTATTTCATTAAGTGTACAGTACAAGCATAATTTCAAAAAAGGTTAGTCATATCTCTAAATTGATTTGGCAGTTAAATTGCTGGAACTTCATTAGTTCAAACTTGCAGTGAAATTTTTTAATGTTGAACGGGTTGACATAAGTATCTCTTCATAATTTATTTATGACATTTATTTTAATGTTGTTACTGAAATTGAGATACATTATATTATTACTTCTCATATATATTTCATTTATTTCCTTGCCTCACAGAGGTATTAAAGGCTTTAAAGGTAACTCATGAATGGCAGAGGCAAGGGACAGTGACAATGTCCTAGCAGGACAATGCCATCAAGACTGATCATATATACAGCAGTGATCAGTGTCCAAACCATCTCTCTAACCAAACTTGGACCAGGAAGAGCCAGGCAATGGCTGCTGATGACTCAGCAGATAGACCTATAGGCTTCCCAAAATCCCTCATGCTTAGTTCACAAGGATGGTGAGGTTGCAGATACTAAAGAAACTATCGAGGTTGAACGGGTCTCGAACCCCAGGCCAACATATCACCTGGGAGTCACGTTCGAAGCCCTGGGGCTTATGGCATCCTTCTTTTCAAACCAGAATTGTAAATTGGTTATAATAATAATAATAATAATAATAATAATAATAATAATAATAATAATAATAATAATAATAATAATAATAATAATAATAATAATAATAATACGAGCAATCAGAGATTTCTGACCTCCGCCAAAGGTTAATGGAGTTGTCCATGGCCTAAGATCTGTATGTGGTAAATATTTCGTCCAAATGCGTCGAATTGTTTTGACGTAATCCTGTCCGCAGACAGAAACAACGACGAATAAATAAATAAAAATAAATAAATAAACCAACTCGATTTGTAACCTTGGAGGAGGTAATAATAATAATAATAATAATAATAATAATAATAATAATATTAATAATAATAATAATAATAATAATAATAATAATAATAATAATAATAAATGACATCAAACAATAGACGGGTAATGGGGGAACTGACAGGTGAAGGGTTTCGCCCCAATGAGTAGGCTTATTAACCGTTTGGGTGGTAGCTTGGCTAATAATAATAATAATAATAATAATAATAATAATAATAATAATAATAATAATAATAATAATAATAATAATAACATACATTCCCGATTGCGAGCTTATCACTTACGTCTTCACATTCCTCCACCTGGCGCCCATAACATTCGACTATAAATAAAGAGAGCACACAAAGAAATAAAGACATGCAAAGTATAAGAACAAGTGCCATATCGTTCCCTGCCTTATATTACCACAAAATGAAATTCAGGTTTCTAGATTTTAGCATAAATACAATGATTCAACAATAGACTGTAGGAAAAATTTTATCAATGCACCAAGAACACCGGATAGAGGGGGGAGGGGAGAAGTTGTGTCACTGGTGAGATTAGACAAAACAAAGCACTCTACGAGAGAGAGAGAGAGAGAGAGAGAGAGAGAGAGAGAGAGTGTGTGTGGGACGATTTACCTTTCTTTGTATGTTCATATATTATTTTCCTTTACGTGACACATTGAAAAATTAGAATATAGTGGTGATTTTTGTGTGTGAGAGAGAGAGAGAGAGAGAGAGAGAGAGAGAGAGTTCTAATAAAAGCTTTGTACATCGCTCAGTAGAGAAAAATTAAAAGCAGTGTAGATAAGACAAAGCAGGAGATAGTTATATTAAAAATATTGGTTATGATGATGAGAGAGAGAGAGAGAGAGAGAGAGAGAGAGAGAGAGAGAATGACTTCGTACCCAGAGGAGAGGTCGGACTCGAGCAAGTAATTGTGGAGAGACACTCCATTTGGTACAACAGACAGCAAAGGGCTGGAGAAGCACACACACAGGAAGAGGAGACCATTCACCAACTATTGCTCTGCTTTTTCACGGATGCAATTTAAAAAAAAAAAAAAAATTACATGCGGTTGTCAATCATCATTGATTGCTGATCTTGATCTATAGGCATTTCAGTTTTGGAACTGCTTTCAGATTAATATCAAATTTACAACTATTCTCTGATATGGCTAATATTAACAATTTTCCCGATTTCTTTGTGAATATTCTTGTTTGATGACCAATTTGAATTTTGATCCCTCCATTTGCATTTATTTACTATTATTTCACTACGAAATATGTAAATATCAACATTGCACAGCACTTTCAAAGGACAATTGATTTTCACAATAGGCGCATTGTTGATAAATAAAACGTTATTTTCCAATTTTCCAAAAAAATAGGAGGGTTATTGAATAATAAAACATAATATTTTCAAAATGGGCAAACTAGTTAAGAATAAGACATGTTATTCTACAAATTAAGTGAATTATTAAAGAATTAGATATGCTATTTTCAAAACAGGCAAATTATTAAAGAATGGGATATGCTATTTTCAAAGTAGGCAAATCATAAAAGGAAATACATGTTATTTTCGAAATAGGAGAATTATTAAAGAATAAAACAATGTATTTTCGAAATACGCGAATTATTAAAGAATAATTATTTTCGAAACAGGCGAATTATTAAAGATTAAATAATGTTATTTTCGAAATAGACGAATTATTAAAGAAAAAGTAATGTCCTACACGTAAAGCCAAATTCAACAGTCCGATGTCACCCGTTGATCATTGCGCTCCGCACCGAGAGGAGGGCACTGGGTCCGTCTGCGCGAGTATGTCAGCCAGCTTCTGAATTGGACTGCACAATTGGCTTCGAATAAAATCCTTTACTGGATGCATTATCAACTTTCAAAATAGAATGGCACCCTGCGTACCTATATGGTTGAAATTAATGTGGAGCGTAGATGGTTTGAAAGAAGCAGACTCGACTATCAAAATCGCCTATGGAAGAAATGTTAAAAATAGTCCAAGTAAAAAATAGACCACCAAGTCCACAAACTCCACTTTTTTTTCAAAACAAAAGTTAAAAGCCATTACAATATATCTGATAGGAAATTATTAACAATTAATTAACAATAATTAGTCTTGAAATTATGACTGACATTAGTTCCCGAGTAACTAAGCGTAGTCATACTAAGGCATTACAAGAATTAAATTCTTACATAAAAGGCGGCCGCATACTATACCTAATCTTTCATATTATAACCTGATGGATTATTTATATATATACAAACTTTAATATTGAGCAAACACAAATTGAATTCGAGAGAGAGAGAGAGAGAGAGAGAGAGAGAGAGAGAGAGAGAGGGTGGGGGGAGATTATGAATGAAGTGCGTTCATAAAAAATGACATATCTTATAGGATTGTTAAATAACAAGAAAATTATAAATCAAACTATCATTAGTAGCGCAACTAATAGCATGATACTTAACCAAGGAACATCCTTTAATAAAAAAAAGGACGTAATTCTGATATCTATAAGTTCAAAGAATTTCCACTCCAAATAGATCAGGACTAATATCTGCCAAGGTGGTGAATTTTAAGCAAAGACTATTTTTGCTCAAATGGCACCTATTATCTTATATCATGAACATCATAGCTGTGGACGCCATTGCAAAGCTTTCTTATATTTATTTTCTGACATCAATATTATTATCATTATTATTATTATTATATTCTTCCCACTCTCATGATCTGAGCACTGGGGGGGGGGGTTTATCTGTTCTTTTTTTCTAAACTAGCCTAAGCATCTTTGTCCTTTCCATCGATGCTATGACTCGCCATACCCAACTAACTATACGATACCTAATTTACTGTATGCCAAGGCCCAAAGAGTTTAAACGGAACTTACCTAAATAGACACAACCCTAACATGACCCAACTCCAGATACGTGTTTTTCATATACATTCATATAAGCCATATATTATACATCTATTAATATCTGATTCTCACTACCTCGGGATCAGAGACCCATGGGGAAATCCACTTAATGATATATACAGTATATATACGTATGTGTATATACATATATATATATATATATATATATGCATTACTAGCTAAGCTACAACTCTAGTTGGGAAAGCAGGATGCTATAAGCCCTAAGGCTCCATCAGGGAAAAATAGCCCAGTGAGGAAAAGAAATAAGGAAATATATAAACTATATGAGAAGTTATAATCAATTAAAGTATAACATTTCAAGAACAGTGACAACATTAAAACCTATCTTTCATACATAAACTATAAAAAGACTGATGTCAGCCTATTCAACATAAATACATTTGATGCAAGTTTTGAACTTTTGAAGTTCTACCAATTCATACCCGATTAGGAAGATCATTCCACAACTTGGTCATAGCTGGAATAAAACTTCTACAACGCTGTGTAGTATTGAACCTCATGATGGAGAAGGCCTGACTAATAGAATGCCTAGTATTACGAAAAGGATGGTACTGCCCATGAAGACCTGAATGTAAAGGACGGTCAGAATTATGAAAAATCTTATGCAACATGCACAACGAACTAATTGAACGACGGTGCCAGAGATTAATATCTAGATAAGGAATAAGAAATTTAATTAATATCTAGATCATGAATAAGAAACTCAATAGACCGTAAGTTCCTCTTCAACAAATCAAGATTGGAATCAACAGCCATTTCCCCTATCAAGGGATGGCTCTAAAAATGAACTAAAGTCCCTACCAAATTCATATTTCAACTGCTGAATCGTGTTCCTGCGCTGTAAAATTATACATACACACACACACCACACACGTATATATATTATATATATATACATATATATATATATATATATATATCACTTCGTATACCTACTCAGAACCCCCTAAACAAGATGTGCTATTCAACTCTATCTTGTACGAATTCTTGCACTTTCCAGGTATTGAAACCCTTCTTTTCTAAACACATCTTTCACACCTACTCAACCAGTTCTGGCCTTTCCTCTCCTCCTACCCCCAAACACCCCTCTCAATTATAAACTTTTCAATAACCTATTATCACCTAAAAACCCAGAGCAATCCTTTTGCATACTTTATACCAACCTTTAAAGCATTCTTTCGCATATCTCAAAAATCAAGTCTTCTTAAATAAATTACGTATTATTAATCTGAACAGCTTTAACCTTTTTCTTTCTTCGCACGAAACAGTCTCACTTCACTTCCATAAAGTAAATTTTGTACAACAATCTCTTCCTAAAGTACATTCCCACACGCTTTCCATACATTTATGCCTCCAGCCACTGCCTTTTATTTGACTTCCAGCACCACTCGTATGAAGAAAAGTCAGGGAGTCATAACAGGGCCCTGTCTTAGACCATATTTCCCACTCTACCAGTCCCTCTCCTCCCTACCCCAGAATATTCTACCCCTCGTAGTCTCACAATCACATGGTTTATTTTATTGATCAAAATTGTACCATACAACCTCCTCGGTATGCTAAATATATATATATATATATATATACATATATATACATATATATATATATATATCTGTATATATATAGTATATAATATATATATATATATATATACAGATATATATATATATATATATATACAGAGTATATATATATATATATACAGAGTATATATATAATATATATATATATATATACTATATATGAGTTTTCCCTTTTGGGGGGATGCACAGTGACCGAAAAAAAATATACAGCCTTCTGATATTTAAGCAAGTATCACCATCGGTTTTCTCGACTTCAAAAAACAAACCCAATATAATGTATGTATGTATGTATATATGTATATATATATATATATATATATATGTGTGTGTGTGTGTGTGTGTGTGTGCGCACGCACACATACAGTATTGGGTGTGTGGTAACCAAACTAACATTCATTTTCACCACTTTAACTGGAACAAAAACGTACCCGTTAAAAAAAAGGGGTTGATCATCTCATGATACCCCGTCCTCCACCCACCCAACCTCCACTCTGCCCGGTATGGTACGTGAACGTGGTCAGCAACTTTGTGTCGATGACCTCTGACCCACTGACCAAGTATTCTTTATCTTATGACACTCGGTGCAAACAGGCTTCCCGATGTTCTGGCACTTTTGGAGTTTGGATGTTTCTCTAGATTTCGCTCTATTCAGCTTTGGATTCGAAGGAAAGATTTTGGGGCAAGATCTAATTTTATATACAATGCATGCATATGTGCACGTGAAAGCACACGTTCCTACACATTATACATACAAACACACACACACACACATATATATATATATATATATATGTATATATATATGTATATGTATATATATATATATATGTATATGTATATATATATATATATATACATATATATATATATATATATATACATATACATATACATATATATATATATATATATATATACATATACTATACATATATATATATATATATACACACATACATACACATATATCATCATCTTCATCCGCCGTTGCTAGTCCACTGCAGGCCTCAGGCATGTCCTTCCTCTCTCGTTTGTTTACGGTCTTTCTATGCCGGTCTATCCCCGAAAATTTTCTTCGTTCGGTCATCCTCGTCTTTTCTTCCTTCCCCTGCTTCGTTTTCAATCTCTAGGGACTCATTTTGTTATTCGTTTTGTCCATCTATTATCTGTAATTCTCATTACCATGTCCTGCCCATGTTCATATAATTTTCTAACATGTTTAAATATTACTATTATTATTACAACAAGCTAAGCTATAACCCTAATGGAAAAGGAAGGTTCTATAAGTCCTAGGGCTTCAATAGGGAAAAATAGCCCAGTGAGGAAAGGAAACAAGGAAATAGATACACTGAAAGAGAGGGTATAAATAAATTAAACAAAATATTTCAAGAACAGTAACCACATTAAATTAGATCTTTCATATTTACTGTAAGATATAGAAAACTTCAGAAAACCAAGAGAAAGAGAAATAAGATAGAACAGCGTACCCGAGTGTACCCTCAAGCAAGAGAACTCTGATCCAAGACAGTGACAGGCTATGGTACATAGGCTATAGCATTACCCTCGACTAGAGAACAATGCTTTCATTTTGGAGTGTCCGTCTCCTAGAAGAGCTGCTTACCATAGCTTAAAAGTCTCTTCTACCCTTACCGAGAGGAAAGTAGCACCTGAACAATTACATAGCATTAATTAACCCCTTGAGTGAAGATGAATTGTTTGGCAAAAAAAAATATCTAGTGTTATCAGGTGTATGAGGACAGATGAGAATGTGGAATGAAAAGTCAGACTACTCGGTGTATATTTAGGCAAGGACAGAATGAGCCATAACCAGAGAGAGGGGATCCAATGTACTACTGCCTAGCCAGTCAAAGAACCCAATAATTCTCTAGCGGTAGTATCTCAACGGGTGGCTCGTGCCCCCGGTCAACCTACTGCCTATATCCTCTACTTTATATTACATACATATTACACACACACACACCCACACATATATATATATATATATATATATCTATATATATATACTTTATATATATATATATATATATATCTATATATATATATATATATATATATGTGTGTGTGTGTGTATGTGTGTATGAGCATATACAAAATCTAAACCTCATTAAACCTTTAAACGAGCATGCTATCTGTGAGGTACCAACAATAAACAAACCATCAATCATTTCATTCAAAATTTTAAATCCTACTCCACTCCCAATGATAGGGAAAACGATCTGCAAATTGTCTTCTCCAGATTCCACTAAGCTCTGGTAAACAAATGGAAACCTAAAAATAATGGTTCTAAACCTGGCGTTTTCTATAGATTCTATCTAGCCTTGTGTTTAACGGGGGACTAACATAATTGAGAACGCTAGTGTGCCGGGAAATGCTTTATATGCGATATATAAATCATTAAATCTATTATAACGTAAAATGGTGATATAGCATATTCCTGTTATACTCATAGAGACTTGAATACACATACAAAACATTATATCTATTTCACGTAAAATGGTGTGATACGGTATTTTCCTTTTGAATTGACAGACTTAAATATAAAAGACCACTTTGACCATAAAGTCCTCCCAATACCTTTCCTCTATCTACAATAAGCCGACGAATGCATTTCATACAATCCGTTTAGTACATGGATCAATGGCCGTTGTTAGTTTTCCGTTGATATAACTACATGTCAATGGTCTAGAGTCTCTAGACTGTTTTAAAATCACGAGGGCCTGCTTAAAATATTCTCAAGAAGAAAAAAAAAAAGGAAATCCTCGAATATATGACATACCGCTACTATTAATGGTGATCTTATATACACTGTGTTGATTAACTCCCTTTGCTATCAGTTGAAGGAAGGTATTGGACAGCCTTCCTTTAAATTTTCATCGTAAACGAAGGTACAGATAGGATGAACTTCGCGTTTTCCACTTTGCTTTGAGTAAACTGATAACGCCGTAAACGTTTGTCAGAAATAGAGCCTGTCACAAAGCCTTGGAGTTTAGCTTAACCCGTGTGCAAACATTGTTAAAAGTATTCCAATATCACTATATATAAGAGAATGGAATATAACAATTGTTCTTTCCGTAACGTATTCGCATGGCAGCAGATCGATCCAAGCTCGTGACTATCAGTTTGAACGGTTTACTGGGGAGGCCACTGCTATGGCTGGGCACCACAGTGGGGGTGTTAGGCTTGTTCGGCTGACGTCCTGGTTATCATCTATTCTGATGAAACAGGAAATAAAACCAGACACCTTTACTTTTAACCCAAATTCTCTCTCTCTCTCTCTCTCTCTCTCTCTCTCTCTCTCTCTCTCTCTCTCTCTCTCTATGCACGAGACGGTAACATACCTCGCTACTATGAGAAGTTTGATAAAAAAAAAAAATATATTTAACTAATTTTACCCAATCGTTTGTGCACTCCATCGAAACAGTAGTATCAATTATCAACATAAAAATTATGGGATTTCAAGCACTGTATTGCTGGATATTACCTTCCACATGTTTGGTTCTCAACCGAAAGCACCAGGATGCCTTACCTTACCTTATTGCCTTATTCTATGTTTGGGTTCCCCAAGGTCCCTCAGTGTGAGGCACCTCGTATATCCACCAGAGAGTTACTAATGCATCTTCCGGTTATTTTGCATCTTCCAGTCTTGGATGGTTTGGGATGCATCTTAGGTATTTATCGAGCTTATTCTTAAACACATCTACGCTCACTCCTGATATGTATGTTTCTTAGAAGAGCTGGCAGCGCATTAAATCGTCACTGCATTATCGATGCTGGTGTATAGTGGATTAATGTCCTGTGTGCCTTCCTTAGTTTTCCTGGTATAGTTATGGGCACTATTAATCTACCTCGGCTTGCTCTTTCTGATATTTTTAGCGCCATGTTTTCAGTAATTCCTTCGATTTGCTTCCATGCTTGTATTATCATGTAGCATTCTCTTCTTCTTTCTAGACTGTACAATTTTAAAAACTGCAGTCTTTCCCAGTAGTCAAGGTTCTTAACTTCTTATATTCTAGCAGTAAATGACATTTGTACACTCTCTATTTGTGCAATATCCTTTTGGTAGTGCGGGTACCATATCACATTGCATTACTCGAGTGTACTACGTACATAAGTTTTGTAAAGCATAATCACGTGTTCAGCGCAAAGTTAAGACAAAGAATCCTACCTGGAACTGACAATGGAAAACCAAGAAAATGTGTTTACTGAGGTTTTATCTTTATAAGCATTTGCACTTTTCCCTAGTTATACAAACTTGATTCCTTTACAATGGGGCATGTTACAGTGGAGCTGAAAAGATTATTGAAATCCAAAGACAGTAAAGGGCTTTGTTGAAATCGTTATCGCAGTAGTTAGCGACTGATGGTGCGAGTATCCCATCCACTATCCTGTCAAAGATGCTTCATTTTCACCTTGGCTCAAGACTGAAAGGATGATTGAGATGGGAAGCCTAACTTTAAAGAACCTCGGGGTTGGTTCTTTTTCTTCCCTGGAAATGCCAAGTCTCCCTGTCTCTTATGCAAGAGAAGGAGATGACTCCAGCAACCTTTCAGCCTACATGGGGCCAGGCCAGTACTTGGTTATGTATATGGTACTTGGTCAATGAATGAAAACCCTTGATTTAAAGTTCTCTGGCATCCTGACATCGAAGGTCATTGACGCTGAAGTCTAGATAGAAATACTCAGCAAATGATGCACAATGGATTGGTATTTATTCTGCCATCCCTCCCCTCACAAAGGGTGAATGAGGGAGAAGTTTTTTTTACAGATACAGTCAAATAAGATCATTCCACCTTTCCTCCAGACTTATAATGAACATTACTATTGACAAGCTGCTTCCTGTACTTTATGAGACCTGGCCTAGCTACACAACTTATAGAGCTTCCACCACAGGGACAAGAAGAAGCATTGAAAGATTTGCTGCTATACTACCTCGAAAAGAATGTTTGGCATATCCCACTCTGGAGGACTAAAATTCAGGGGTGGGCAAGACTGCTGAAAGCTCCTCAGAAGCATAGAAAACTCCCATGAGGAGAAAGACATTGTCCTTGAGGAAAAAGTCTGGCCTATTCTTTACAAATTCTCCTCTGTCCTAATACACCCGACTATACTGTGATTACCAAACAGTTCTTCTTCATCCAAGGGGTTAACTACTGCACTGTAATTGTTCAATAGCTACTTTCCTCTAGGTAAGGGTAGAAAAGACTTTTTGGCTATGGTAAGCGGCTCTTCTAGGAGAAGGGCACTCCAAAATCAAACCATTGTTCTCTAGTCTTGGGTAGTGCCATAGCCTCTGTACCATGGTCTTCCATTGTTTTGGGTCAGTGTTCTCTTGCTTGAGGGTAAACTCCGCTACACTATTCCATCTAATTTAACTTTTTCTTGTTTTGCTAATATTGTTATAGTTTATGAAAGAAATATTTATTTTAATGTTGTTACTCTTCTTAAAACATTTTATTTTTCCTTGTTTGCTTTCCTCACTGTGCTATTTTCCCTGTTGGCGCCCCTGAGCTTATATCATAACGCTTTTCCAACTGGGGTTGTAGCTTAGCAAGTAATTAATAATAATAATAATAATAATAATAATAATAATAATAATAATAATAATAATTATAATAATGCTGTGACATGTGATACCTCACAAACCCTCGTTCCCAAATTTTTCTCATAGGGATCTTTGTAATAAAACTATGTTTTCCTAATATCATAGCCAACTAAAAATATTTCTTTTCACTTGATAAAAAGCCTTCCACAAAGAAACTCATATTTACTAAGATAAAATATAATTTCGGCATCAACAATAATTTAAAAAGATGTCATTTCCATTCTAAACTCCGCATAATCCTTCTAAAACATTCTAGACTTCCAACACACCCATAATAAACGAATTTTGAGCAAAGTGAAAAATCTATTTTTGGGTGAGATAGCCATGTCGTCCTGATGGAAGGTTCCTTTAGGTAGCTTTCTAAGGGATATTTGCTACAGTAATACTCCCAGAAAATTAACCATAGGTCCCCAGAATTCTAACTCCTGTCGCGAGTATCCTTAATATATCTTTAAAGGATATCGCATAAAATCAGCAGACATATTTTTTGATACGACACATAGCAATCTTCACTCCGAATAGATTTAACTCTTTGAGGGGGAAGAGTGGCGAACGAAAGGGGAGCCGTTATCAAGGTACCCGGTGGACCCCCTCCCCATATTACTACGGCTCATCATTCCTAGTTGCATTTAAGCAGGAATAGCCGCAGATAGAGTAGTTTTATGTGGGGTCATTTTAAGAAAGAAGGGTAGGTACATCAGGACGACATGGCTATCTCACCCAAAAATAGATTTTTCACTTTGCTCAAAATCCGCTTTTTTGGGCTCGGCCATGTCGTCCTGATGGGAGCTTACCAGAAAATTAACTTGAAAGTACTATATCTGTGGATTTGTAAAAGTGCTTTTATTTTCAATGAGTTCCTTATATGGTCTCCTAGACCTTTATATATGACATTACCGTTGTCTGTCATATCCACTAAGCTTGGAACTAGCTTAGGGCTTCCTGCCCCCTGCAGGTAAAGTGTTGACTTCAACTATAAGGATTCAAAGTTTGTATCTCCATAGGGACGGAAGGTAATACTTAAGAGTTTACCTTTCTCATACCTTGGAAATCTGTACTCTGATTTCAAGTTGGGCCCTTTTAGAGTTTAATCAAAACTCTAGTATGCTTTATTCGTCTGTAACTGAGATAGCAGCAATAAGATAAATATGTTTAGTATTTTACCTTGCAACTAGATTATCAAATATAGTTACAATTGGGTATCAATCTGATCCGGCATTGAAAACACATCAGGGTCCATATTTTCTCTTGTAGAAAAAATATGTAATTTCATCAAAATGATGCCACTAAATGGAGATGTGAAACCAAATCTGACTGATTTGTACAGATTTTGGAAATGCATGAACACCGAGACGCAGCGTTCATTCGGCACTGGTGTTATCAGTCAGATATGCACCTGTGTGGAACAGTGTGTTAATCATCGTTGTGATTTGCACTCGAGGGTAATGTACCCATGCACCCGATGCACTGGAAAGTCCCAAAGCAGTTCACTGTTCATTGCAGCGCTAGAAGACGGGTTTTATAACACTACCCGCCATCACCACAACATGTTTTATTTCATGTACTTGCTTCGTATAGTGTCTGTAAAAGATCTGGGTAATCTCCACCCATTGTATGAGCGGAGTCTACCAAAGCCCCTGTGTTGGAAGAAGTTCCGTGAAGAAGCAATTTTCTTTGGATCGGGACCTGTGGGTGAGCTGTCAGGATCTGCTCTGCGAATAAGTAGGTGAGTTTTGCTCTCAGTTGTCTTAGGGATAGATTTTGATCCTGAGGTTTCGCCTCAGAAGAGCTGTCCTTCCTTGAAGTCTGAAGTTCTACATAGATAGACCTTAAGACACTCTACTGGGCATAGAGAGACATCTTCCTTCAGTGGGCAGATTCTCCAAGAACCCCACCTCTTGGTAGGTAGCTCGTTCTTGGCAAGAATGACAGGATCAGGAAAAGGGTTCAGTTCTCCTGTGTCTAGGAACCGAATATGGCCTACATCCCTGATAGGGCTAATATTTCACTAACTCTAGCCCCTGAGGCTATTGCAAACAGAAAAATGACTTTCTGTGTTAGCTCCTTTAGAGTACAATCCTCATTGTTTAGGTTCGAAGCATAGTGCAAGACTTAGACAAACGACCATGTAATGGGCTTTGGAGGGGTTGCCGGTTTGGGTCTAGTGCATGCTTTGGCACCTTATAGAAGGTTTCGCTTGTGAGGTCCACCTCAAAGGCGTATAGAAGAGGTCTAGTCAGGGCCGACTTACATGCAGTTATCATAGTGGAAGTCAAGCCTTGTTCAAGTAGGTAAATGAAGAAAGAGAAACAGAAATCTGTTGAAATCTCTGTTGGTCTCCTTGTTTTCACAAAGGATACCCATTTCTTCTAAGACGATTCACATTGTCTCCTGGTTGAGCTTGACTTGTACTCTATAATGAAGTCGAACTTGTCCTTCGAGATCCTGAACTTTTTGTTCGCTGCTAGGGCAAAAAAATCATATGAGATGTAGGTTGTTGGTTCTCGAGGATGAAACGTAAACAGTCAACTTCTGCACCAGTTGGGATAAAACTGGGTTTCGGCAGAGGAAACAGCTTCAGTTTCAATTCTAGAACTAGAGGGAACCAATTGTTTTAGGGCCATTTGGGGGCCACTACTACAGCTGTTCCTCTGACAGATCTTAGCTTGTCGAGGACTTTTAGCAGGAGATTGGTTGGTGGAAACTGGTAAATCCGATTCTATCTGTTCCAGTGGAGAGACATGGCGTCTATCGCTTCTGCTTGAGGTTCTCGTAAGGGGCTACATAACGAGGTAGTTTCTTGTTGTCGCTCGTTGCGAAGAGGTTGATCTGCAGTTCCGGGACTTTTATCGAAATAAAGAAGAATGAGTCTTATTACCTTCTTGTTCAAGAGTTCTGAGGTATATTCTTCCAACAAGGGGGTGCAGTGTTGGAAGAATTCTGGAAAAGTGGGGTGGATTTTTGTTACATTTCCAACCAAGTCCATTCGTAATTTGGCTGTGGACCCAGTGATCCAAAGTTCAACAATCCCGAAAGTGGAAAAGTCTGCCTCCTACCTGGAACCTCTCATTGTTTAGAGATTCCTGAGGACTTGTTTCCATGACCACGTCCTCCTCCACCCTTGGGGGGTTTCCGGAGGATCTTCTTTTTGGGCCCTTACCTTTGTAGGGCCGAAAGGTGGTCGAGTGCCTTTCAAAGCCTGGATTAAACACAGGTGACTGGGCTACCAGCTGTTGAGGGACCATCTGGAAGGTGGTTTGCGGCTGGGCTACCATTTGAGGCACCGTGGTCATGGTCACGGTCGGAAGTTGTGCAGGTCTAATGAAGATTTCCTCTTTGAGGACATGCCCCACTTTTGGAGAAGGTTCCTATTCTTCGTGGTGGCTTTGGCAATGAATTCTTGCACCACTTCCTGTGGGAAAGGGTCTTCGCCCCAGATACATGATGAAATCAGTTATATACTGTAGTTTTCCAACTACTGTATTGTTATATACTGCAGTTTCACTGGCTCTGTACTCTTGTATACTGTAGTTTTACCGGTACACTGCCGGGGTTAGGCTAGTGCCAGGTGGCACTTAGTGATAGAGAGAGAGAGAAAGAATGGAAAGGAGGGTTTCCTATTATTATGGTTTAGCACAATAAATAGAAGTTTAAGAGGGCTACTGCCATCCACTGTCTCCTTGCCAGAATGAGAATTCTAATGGAAGGGGAGGAATGCATCTGACTCTAGCTTCCATCCAGCCACAACTTTTGCCGCCGGCTGTACTGCCGGTTGCGAGGTCTGTGGATGGCAGTCCAAGAGAGGACTGAAGAATTCTCAACAGTATATTGGGTTTCCCCCCGGTAGCCGTCAGAGCCGGCTCAGTTTTTCCCCCCGGGGCATTCGCTTCCGGTGAAGGAAGGACATAAGGGGGAGTTGGCCGAGGCGGCAACCTAACTGCCGCTGGTAGGGTCCCGGCCGGCAACTTAGTCAACCCAGCAAGCCGGGATGATTGTAGAATACCGGCCAAAAGAAAGTTGTGACGGCTAGGCCGACACTAAAGGACAGAGGGGGTAGGGAAAAGGGTCTTATAATTTGCAGGGGAGAAAGGCGGCGGCAGGCATGCCGCATACTTTCAGTTGTAAACTAAGGAAGCATGGCTTCATGTGCCGACGCCATCATGGTCGGTACAGGAATAAGAATTCCCCTGTCGGCGATATTGTCGGCTATAAGACATGTCTTATAATTTACAAGGGAGAAAGGCGGCAGCTATACCGCCTACATTTAGTTGTAACCTAAGGAAGCATGGCTTCCCATGCCAACACCGTCATGGGCGGCAGAGGAATCATGATTCCCTGTCAGCGACATTGTCAGCTGCAAGACAATACACCCTGAGTTACCGTCATACTAGGAAGCTGGGATACTTGGCGGCAAAGACGATCGACGGTAAAACTATCTAAGTCAAGCCGGAGTTAACTACTCGGTGGCGATGACGAAAGATGGGGTTGCCGCTTGGGATGGCGGCACTCAGAGGGGAGGAAGGTTTATCCTCTTTACTCTAAAAGAGAAATATATCGAATTATACCCATAAATTCTAAGGGATATATATCCCCAACCGAATTAATATGAAACGATACAAGAAGTTGGATTTACATTACTAACGTATACAGACCGTTTAGGATTACGAAAGTAACGTTACATATCGGAAGAGGAAATATATGTATGCAATCTTCACTACTATAATTTGCCTAAATAGCTAAAAGATTCTTTATAGCTAAATACCGGGAGCGTCTCACTACAAACTAAATAAATTGCATTTATGGTCTGCGACAGCTGTCTCAAAATGACCGCCTCCGGAGTTGGCAGCGCTCCACTTAACACACTTAAATTATACAAATTCAACTGTGAGAAGGGAGCTATAAATTATACACAGGAAAGATCAAATACTCAACTTTCCAGAGGATGAAGATGCTGGAGATTGCATGATAATAATCCAATAAACCGTAACAACACCGAGAGAAACGTGGGAGCGCACTTAGCTTAAATGCTACAGTTGAAAGGAATGATGGGCCATAGTTATACGGGGAGGGGGTCCACCGGGTACCTTGATAACGGCTCCCCTTTCGTTCGCCACTCTTCCCCCTCAAAGAGTTAAATCTATTCGGGGTGAAGATTGCTATGTGTTGTATCAAAAAATACGTCCCGTGATTCTATGCGATATCCTTAAAGAGATATTAAGGATACTCGCGCCAAGAGTTAGAATTCTGGCGACCTATGGTTAATTCTTTGGGAGTATCACTGTAGCAAAGCTACCTAAAGGAACCTTCCATCAGGACGACATGGCCGAGCCCAAAAAAAGGCATTAGATTTGCATGCGTCGCAATAGATTCATCAGAAATCACAATTAATTCAAGTTGCTGATAAAATTTTATGACAAATTATATAACAATAACTTAATGATAATGATAATAAATATAAATACTATTACTACGCATATCACCATAATGATTTCAATTCATTAAGGAGTGATTACAGTAATCCTAACAGGGGTAGGAAAACTTGTGAATGGGTGGTTTACCCTTATATTCACAGTCAGAAATAGATAAAAAACATTAAGTCCAAAAAAATGTATAGTTAGTGTATATGGCTAGAAATTAAAGTATCATATATCTACCGTATCATCTATTAACCACAAATAGAAATACTGCTTAACAAGTGCACTGTAGTGGTGCATATTGTCAACTAAATAATGTCTTGTATTTTGCACTAATGCATGTATGAAACGGACACGTTAAAGACTTTAAACCAAAAGTATGTCCATATTTATTTACTCAAATGGTTAAGTAAGATTTAGGTACTCTAGTCAAAATATATAATTCTAAAATTTAAAGAGTAGGCCTACATACAAGATCATATGGTATGGTAAAATTATAGAACAATACGGAACCTCATTTCCAATAGAAAAAATATATTTTCTTACAGTAAATATTGTTTTCAATGAATTTGACCTTTATTTCTACCGCAAATAAACCAATCTTCCGTTATCCCCCACTTCTCAATGGACAAAGGTAGGAACCTGGGACTTTGGGTGGCTGAAAACAGGAAGAGGGGATTTTTTAACACTTTCGAGATTTGTAAACGGCCACAGAACCTAGCAAACCCCCCTAACATATCCTAGTATTTCCCAGGTCACATACCTAGCCCCACCTAGACCACCCTACCCAGGTAATAAACTAAAAGTAAATCACAAATAATTCCTTGCCTTATGCTTGACACCTACGTCCCCTTTTTTTTAACTTAGTAATCTTCACAGTGAAGATGCAATAAAAAATATTTAGTCTTCCCTAAAGGATAACTCAGAATCGCACTTAGGACACTTTACGAACAGGAGCAGATATGTGTGGTTTGTAAAAGGTAAACAAAAAAAGTGAAAAATATTTCAGGGGAATAGGATACCAATATTTTGTGTAATTTATCATGAATTTATGTCCCAGAGAATAATCTATAGAGAGGAAAAGGTTAGTTTAACCATTATTTATCGATTCGCCAGTAAATTTTCCTCACCCAAAAACCACAGTTCCCACTAGGTGACTACCATTACCTTAAGATATATTAGGGTATATCTTATTAAATATTTATTTGCGACGTAAATAAAGGTTGTTTACTAATTAAAATTATGTTTTCTACATAAAAACACATTCCTTTATTAGTAAAGCTTTGTCCGTGTTGTTCTATAATAATGCCAAAATACTAGGTACTGTGTAACCAGCGAGTTAATTATTTATTAGCCTAAAATAACTTAGGTGTTAGGTCAAGCTGGCCTTAGCCATAAAAGGTAACATGTAGATACAACCCCAAAAATACCAGCAATGATCTTTAAACACGCGATAACGGTTTTCTTAAATAAATAATGAAATCGGCGCTACATTACAAGACGTCACATTAAATCAAAGCTCATACCTTAATTGACTGTAGATTGGTCTTCCAACAGCAAGACTTGCTTCTTATATGATTGCCTTTAGAAATCAGGAACATATTGTAGACACTGACAAAGGGGTATTATTATGGGTATTGTTATACCATAAACTATAAGTCTAATTGTTACCTTTGCTTTTGGAGTCAAGGCATGGACAAGGCTAAGTATTACAGTGAAGTTCAGCCATGAAAATACGAAACATTCTATTCTTCCTCAAATAAATACAATCACATTATAACACCACACTGTAGGTTAGTAACACAACCGCTTGTAATTACACTTATACGAGAGTGAAGAATAAATTAGTACATAATCAGGAATAGGCCTACCATTTTAAAGACTGTAATGTGAGAAGATTAGTGTTGCCAGGCAATAACACTCAATTTAAGGACACCAACTCGTAGTACTATAGACTGTCCATTCAAGTTTCAGCTTCCGTACTGATTCACTGAAACTGCTTCTGCTTGAACAATGACCATAGAGAGCAGGGTTGCCAAATTATTTCGACTGGATTATCGTACATGAGCCTTAGAATTGTCGTTTTTCAACAAAAATTATCATACACAGTTTCAATATAATTATTGAGTTACATGATTGACTTATTTCAAAATATTTTAGTATAATTGTTTAATTAAACACATATGTATATACCTAAGGTATGTATCGTACATCGTACTGGACTTAGAATAACCGTACATGTACGATAATTATCGTATGAATGGCACCCCTGATAGAGAGGTTATGCCGGGATTTACTGTATATAGCTGGGACGATGGGTATCAAGATAACTAATTCACTGATAAGATTAATTTCCGATGCTTTCGATTTTAATAAGATAGATAATGATTTGATTACCTTATTGCTCTCATCGCACCTGACTTGTTTATATTTGCTAGTAAAAATTCAAGTAGGGTTAAGTAAGTCTCTCAAGCCTATTCTATTATAAAGTAAGATTCTTTTTTTTTTTTTTCAAAACGAAAGGCCACACTGTGTGTTTTTTCAGCCTATGGACATGCCACAGCTTAATTATAAGTGGACATTTCTGTGTCACTATTAAGCCATCATAAAATCAACCTTTTTTTTTTCAGCTAGCCTAGGTAAAGCGTCCTAGCTGATCAACATGTTGATCAATCATTATTACATTATAAGATGTTCACATGCAGAGGGTGGATATTAAAAAGGAGAATTCCCTATGAGATAACAGCAAAGAATATGCATTTTTAAAAATACTATTGGGAATATTTTCTGTAACCAAGATCATGTAGATCATGGGATACTTCAGTGGATGCACTTGGTGGGGGGGGGGGGGTTAATCAGAATTTGTTAGAAATCGGAATTAGCAAGTGTGTGATCTGAGGCGGGAAGGTATATATAATATATTAGAGAACCATATATTATATGGTTCTCTAATATAATCCACAGAATGCTTCACTGTTCGTTTTTCACGATGGATCAAAACGGAAACATTTCTATTAAAATATCTACACTTGCTGTTATTTTTTACCATCTGCCATTTGGATATGAATAATTCGCGTCTTTTTTTTTATTTTTTTATTCACGATATGCTGTTGAATAATCACTGCATGCAACTACAGAGAGCCACATCAGAGTTTAGTTTGATTTGACCAATTTCCCCCGATGAATAGGCCTAATGAACAGACTGTTGACAAAATTTAAATTTTATTCACTTGAAATGACGTATCAACAACAATTTTTGTAAAAATGGTGTCAGAAAGACCAGTGAAAAGGGAAATGCCAATGTCAGCGCTTACCATTAGATGCTTATACAGTAATGCCGTGATTTGTTCTAATAAGCAGATACGTGTATTTTAATTTGAACGATTTTCTAGCTGCAATCGATATTTATGGCATACATAAAATATGTGAGAGAGAGAGAGAGAGAGAGAGAGAGAGAGAGAGAGAGAGAGAGAGAGAGAGAGAGAGAGAGAGAGAGAGAGAGAGAGAGTCTCCATATCCTTTGAACTTCAGCCTTATCACAGAGAAATTAAATGAATCACAATTCCTCTGTAGCCTATTCTTATTTGTGTAAACACTTCCAAATAGCTTTACTACGGGGTGTACTAACATCACACGAGCATCTCAAAATTACAATTGATATACGGGTAATTAAAAACAGCTATCCTATCCTTTCAGTTGGCTCCTGTATCTGCCAGCAGAGGATAAAACGGATTTTGAAGCAAAGCGAAAAAATCTATTTTTGGGTGAGATGGCCATATCGTCCTGATGGAAGGTTCCTTTAGGCAGCTTTCTAAGGGATATTTGGCTAGTGATACTCCCAGAGAATTGACCATAGGTCTCCAGAATTCTAACTCCTGGCACAAGCAGCCTTAAAAATTTTCTTAAGGATATCACATAATATCAGGGGACGTATTTCTTGATACGACACATTGCAATCTTCACCCCGAATAGAGTTTTCGCTATGAGGGGGAAGAGTGGCGAAATTAAAGGGGAGCCATCATCAAGGTTACCCAGTGGATCCCCTTCCCGTACTACTACAGGTTCCAATATGGCTACCCATTCCTTGTAGCAATTAAGCATGGTGCTACAGATAGAGTGGTTTCGGGTGGGGATAGTTATATAATCCTTTTCTTAGAAAAAGGAGGGTGGGTCCATCAGGATGACATGGCCATCTCACCAAAAAATAGATTTTTTGCTTTGCTTCAAAATTCGTTTTTTTGGGCTCAAGCCATATCGTCCTGATGGAAGTTTACCAGATAATTACTTGAAAGTACTGTATCTGTGGGTTTGTATAAGTGCCTCAACCTTGGGTCAGCTTCTATATGGTCATCCAGACCACCGAAATATATGACGATACCGTTGTACGTCATAACCACTAAGCATGGAACAATGTTAGGGCTTCCTGCCCCCTGCAGGGAAATGTCGTCCTCGACAGTAGAAGCAGCAAGGATTGTATCTATATAGGAACTAATGTAAATATCATTCAGTTATTTTGTTCATATATGTAAGTACATACATACATACATATACCAAGGCACTTCCCCCAATTTTGGGGTGTAGCCGACATCAAACAATGAAACAAAAAAGGGGACCTCTTCTCTCTAAGTTCTTCCCAGCCTGACAAGGGACTCAACCGAGTTTCGGCTGGTACTGCTAGGGTGCCACAGCCTACACTCCCTCGTTATCCACCACTGATGAAGCTTCATAACGCTGGTCATCTAAGGCACCGGAGGAAGCAGCAGGGCCTACCGGAACTGCGTCACAATCGCTCGCCATTCTTTCCTATTTCTAGCACGCTCTCTTGCCTCTCTCACATCTATCCTCCTATCACCCAAAGCTTTCTTCACTCCATCCATCCACCCAAACCTTGGCCTTCCTCTTGTACTTCTCCCATCAACTCTTGCATTCATCACCTTTAGCAGACAGCCATTTTCCATTCTCTCAACATGGCCAAACCACATCAACACATTCATATCCATCCTAGCTGCTAACTCATTTCTTAAACCCGTTCTCACCCTAACTACTTCGTTCCTAATCCTATCTACTCAGGATACACCAGCCATACTCCTTAGACACTTCATTTCAAACACATTCAATTTCTGTCTCTCCATCACTTTCATTCCCCACAACTCCGATCCATACATCACAGTTGGTACAATCACTTTCTCATAGAGAACTCTCTTTATATTCATGCCCAACCCTCTATATTTTACTACTCCCTTAACTACCCCCAACACTTTGCACCCTTCATTCACTCTCTGACGTACATCTGCTTCCACTCCACCATTTGCTGCAACAACAGACCCCAAGTACTTAAACTGATCCACCTCCTCAAGTAACTCTCCATTCAACATGACATTCAACCTTGCACCACCTTCCCTTCTCGTACATCTCATAACCTTACTCTTACCCACATTAACGCTCAACTTCCTTCTCTCACACACCCTTCCAAATTCTGTCACTAATTGGCCAAGCTTCTCTTCTGCGTCTGCAACCAGTACAGTATTATCCGCAAACAACAACTGATTTACCTCCCATTCATGGTCATTCTCGTCTGCCAGTTTAAATCCTTGTCCAAGCACTCGAGCATTCACCTCTCTCACCACTCCATCAACATACAAGTTAAACAACCATGGCGACATCACACATCCCTGTCTCAGCCCCACTCTCACCGGAAACCAATTGCTCACTTCATTTCCTATCCTAACACATGCTTTACTACCTTTCTAGAAACTTTTCACTGCTTGCAACAACCTTCCACCAACTCCATATAACCTCATCACATTCCACATTGCTTCCCTATCAACTCTTTATCTTACGCTTTCTCCAGATCCATAAACGCAACATACAACGCCTTACCTTTTGCTAACTATTTCTTGCATATCTGCCTAACTGTAAAAATCTGATTCATTCAACCCCTACCTCTTCTAAAACCACCCTGTACTTCTAAGATTGCATTCTCTGTTTTATCCTTAATACTATTAATCAGTACTCTACCATACACTTTTCCAACTACACTCAACAAACTAATACCTCTTGAATTACAACACTCACGCACATCTCCTTTACCCTTATATAGTGGTACAATACATGCACAAACCTAATCTACTGGTACCATTGACAACACAAAACACATATTAAACAATCTCACCAACCATTCAAGTACAGTCACACCCCCTTCCTTCAACATCTCAGCTCTCACACCATCCATACCAGATGCTTTTCCTACTATCGTTTCATCTAGTGCTCTCCTCACTTCCTCTATGGTAATCTCTCTCTCTCATTCTCACCTCCCATCACCGGCACATCAACACCTGCAACAGCAATTATATCTGCCTCCCTATTATTCTCAACATTCAGTAAACTTTCAAAATATTCTGCCCACCTTTTCCTTGCCTCCTCTCTTTGTAACAACCTTCCATTTCCATCTTTCACTGTCTCTTCAATTCTTGAACCAGTCTTCCTTACTCTCTCCACTTTTTTCCAAAACTTCTTCATATTCTCTTCATATGAATGACCCAATCCCTGACCCCACCTCAGGTCAGTTGCCCTCTTTGCCTCACTTACCTTGCGCTTTACTTCCACATTTTTCTCTCTATATTTTTCATACTTCTCTAAACTATTACTCTGCAGCCATTCTTCAAAATCCCTCTTTTTCTCTTCCACTTTTACCTTCACTCCTTCATTCCACCATTCACTGCCCTTCCTCATGCTGCCTCCAACAACCTTCTTGCCACACAAATCACTTGCAATCCGAACAAAATTTTCTTTTACTAACTTCCACTCCTCCTCTAAATTACAAGTTTCTCTTACTTTCACTTCGTCATATGCCATTTTCAACCTTTCTTGGTATTTACTTTTTACCCCGGGTTTTATTGGCTCTTCAACCCTCACTAGCTCCCTATTACATCCACCTACTCTATTCCCCCACTCTTTTGCTACAACTAATTTTCCTTCCACCAAAATATGATCAGACATACCGTTAGCCATACCCCTAAAAACGTGCATGTCTTTCAATCTTCCAAACATTCTTTTAGTTATCAACACATGATCCATTAATACCCTTTCTACCACTCTTCCATTTGCCACTTTTACCCATGTATACTTGTTTTTATCTTTCTTTTTGAAAAAGCTAGACCTTATCACCATCTCTTGCTCAACACACATCTACCAGTCTCTCACCACTCTCATTTTCACTTGGTACGCCATACTTCCCAATGACACCTTCTACCTCTCTAGCGCCCATTCTAGCATTTAAGTCACCCATGACAACTACATAATTCCTTCTACCCAGTCCTTCTACACACCTAGTTAATTCATTCCAGAATTCATTCCGCTCTTCTTCACTTTTCTCACTACCTGGCCCATACACACTGACAAAAACCCAACATTCCCTACCCAACCTAACCCTTACCCACATTAACCTAGATGATACCTCCTTCCATTCCACAACTTTACCTGTCATCCGTTCACTCAGCAATAAAGCCACACCCTCTCTTGCTCTTCCCCTTTCAATCCCAGACACTCTACCAGACATCTCACAAACTATCACTTCATCCTTCCCTTTTATCTTTGTCTCACACAAGGCCAATACATCCATCCCTCTATTACTAAACATACTTTCAATCTCACATCTTTTACTCTCTATCGTACTCCATCCACGCACACCTCTAGCATATACTTTACTTAGGAAAATAAATAAGAAACTCCGTCTAATTTTATTTAGCTACATTTGGGGTGAATAAGACGCAAATACACATTGTATATTTATTTGAATAGACCACTTAAATGTAACAAATGGTGTATTAAAAATTTGCAATAGAATTATACATCCAACATATAAAAGATAAATATTTTCTACCTGAAAGGGAACAAAAGTTATTAGCCACTCGGAATCTATTAAAAAAATTATTAAGATAATTTCACAGTAAATGTTGGATAATTATCAACACTGCATACAAGTGTGCACATGGCACTGGTGTCATTAGTATAATTCTGCACCTATAAAGAACAGTCCTAGTGTCACCAGGGTGACATTTAATAAAAAGGGTATTGCACTGCAAGGTGTCAACACCTTTTCACCCAACTGAAACAGTCCCAAACAGTTCACTGTTCATCGCAGCACTAGACGACAGGTTTCACAACACTACCTGCCGCCAGCACAAAATGTTTTAAGGTGTGCACTTGCTTCGCATAATGTTTATAGAAGACTCTGGATGACTTCCAACCAGTGTATGAGTGGAGTCTCTCAAAGTCCATATACCGAAAAAAGTTCAGTGAGGAAGCAATCTTTCTCGGATCATGACCTGCTGGTGTACTATGAAGTAGGTGAGCTTCCCTCAGTTGTTTTAGGGATAAGTTTGATCCTGAGGTTTCGCCTTTGAAGAGCTGTCCTCCCCTGAAGTCTGAAGTTCTTCGAAGATAGATCTTTAGAAACTCTACTGGACATAGAGACATCTTCCTTCAGAGGGAAGATCTCCAGGGACCCCACCTTGTGGTGGGTAGCTCGTTTTTGGCGAGAAATGTAGGATCGGGAAAGAGATTAAGTTCTCCCACTTCAGTGAACTGAATATGGCCCTCGTCTCTTGATGTGGCTACTATTTCACCAACTCTAGCACCTGAGGCTATAGCGAACAGGAATATCACTTTTTGTGTTAGATCCTTTAGAGAGCAATCTTCATTGTTCAAGGTTAAAGCATTGTGTAAGACTTTGTCCAGAGACCATGAAATGGGCTTTGGAGGGGCTGCTTGTTTAAGTCTAGCACATGCCTTTGGAATCTTGTTGAAGACTTCGTTCGCCAGGTTCACCTGGAAGGCGTATAGAAGAGGTCTAGTCAAAGCTAACTTACACGTAGTTATCATGGTGACAGCTAAGCCTTGCTCGTGAAGGTGGATAAAGAAGGACAGGCAGAAGTCTATTGAGATTTCTTTCGGCCTTTTTGCTTTTACGAAAGCAACCCACTTTTTCCAAAATGATTCGTATTGTCTTCTGGTTGACTTTGACTTGTATTCTTCTAGAAAATCTATACTGTCTTTCGAGATCCCAAATCTTTTCTTGACTGCTAAGGCGAGAAAATCATAAGATGAAGGATTTGGGTTCTCTGTGATGAAGCGAAGACAGTTGACTTCTGAACCAATTGGGATAGAGCTGGGTTTGGTAGAGGGACCAGCCTTAGGTTCAGTTCCACCACCAGGGAGAACCAATTGCTCTTGGGCCACTTGGGGGCCACTACTGCTGCAGTTCCCTTGAAGGATCTCAGCTTGTTGAGGACTTTCAGCTGGAGATTGGTTGGAGGGAACAGGTAGATCCGGGTGCATCTGTTCCAATCGAGGGACATGGCGTCCATCGCCTCTGCCAGGGGGTCCTTGTATGGGGCTACATATCGAGGTAGTTTCTTGTTGTCGCTCGTTGCGAAGAGGTCTGGGAATTTTTCCAAGATGAAGGAGAATGAGTCTGCATCTAGGGACCATTCTGACTCTATCGGCTTTAGCCTGGATAGAGCGTCTGCCGTCACATTGCGGAACCCTTGTAGGTGAACTGCTGATAAGTGCCATCTCTTCTTTTTCGCTAAACGAAAGATGGCTTACATCACATGATTGATGTGGAGCGATCTCGAGCATTGTTGGTTCAGACATCTCACTATCACTTCGCTGTCCAAGACCAGCCTAATGTGGGTTGATCTGTGAGGGGATAGCTTCTTCAGCGTCAAGAGGACTGCCATGGCCTCCAGAATATTGATGTGAAAAGTCTTGAACAGGGATGACCGGGTCCCTTGGGCATTCCTTTGATGGGAGTGACCTCCCCATCCTTCCGTCGAGGCATCCGTGTGGATGGTCACCGATGGGGGAGGTGGTTGTAAGGGAACGGTCCTTCTTAGGCTCTTGACCTTCAACCACGGCTTAAGAAGTGATCGTTGTAAGGTCGGTATCAGTCTCTGTAGATCTCTTCGAGCATTTGATGCGTATTTTCTCCAGACTCCTGACGCATCTTTCAGCTGTGCTCTTAGCACTGGGTCTGTTACTGCTGCAAACTGGAGAGAGCCTAGTACTCTTTCCTGTTGGCGTCTTGAGATCCTGTCGGATTTCAGTAGTCTCTTGACAGAACCCACAACCTCTCTCATCTTCTTCAGTGGAACGGAGAGGCAGTGTGACTTCAAGTTCCAATGGATTCCCAGCCATTGAAATTCCTGAGCTGGAGAGAGGCGAGACTTCTTGTAGCTGATCTTGAATCCCAGATGTTCCAGGAACTGGATCACTTTCTTGGATGCTTGCAGACAAGCAGTCTTGGATGCTGCCCACACCAGCCAGTCATCCAGGTATGCTGCTAACTGAACGCCTTCTAGGCGTAGTTGTTGTATGACTGCGTCCGCAAGTTTCGTGTTCGTGAAGATCCTTGGGGCTATGTTTAGTTTGAAGGGCATGGCTCTGAAGACATACTTTGTCTTCTGCAACTTGAATCCTAGGTAGGAGGAGATGGGGCAGCTGACTGGAAGGTGCCAGTAAGCATCTTCCAGGTCTATTGAGACTGTGTACACCCTTTTCGGTAACAGGGTCCTAATGTGTTGCAGGGTTAACATCCTGAACTTGTTGTTCTCGATGAATTTGTTGAGTGGCGACAAGTCTAGAATGACTCTGAGTTTGTCCGAGTCCTTCTTGGGAACACAGAACAGCCTTCCCTTTAATTTGATGGACTTTGCTTTCCTTATAACCTTCTTGTTCAAGAGTTCTAAGGTATATTCTTCCAGTAAGGGGGTGGAGTGTTGGAAGAACTGAGGAAATGAAGGTGGAGATCTGTTCCATTTCCATCCTAGTCCATTTTTTCTTAGGCTGTGGGCCCAGGGATCGAAGGTCCAACGATCCCAAAAGTGGTGGAGTCTCCCTCCTACCTGGAGCATCTCATTGTCGAACTCCCTACAGGCCCTCCTGGCCTTGACAAAGGCGTACAGGTCCTTAACGAGGATGGCCATGTGCATCTTGGCCAGGACCGTGTACATATCTGGGGTGCTGGTATAGCCTGCACACATCTCTATGCAGTTCTGGAGGGAAAGGGAGGCGGCTAGCCTCTCCTTTGTCTCTTGTTCCCTTCGCAAGAGAAAGTCCGAAAGCTTCGGTAGGTTCTCGCTGAACTGCTGTCCTGCAATATCTGCATCAAGATTCGCTACTGAGAAGGTTAGGTGGACCTCCTTCCATTCCTTCTCATCTGTGGGCAAGGCCAGAGGGAAAGGCCTACACTTCTCTAGTGTAGGGCATGGTTTGCCTGCACCAGTGGCCTTGAGTACGCTCAAAAAAGCCTTCGACGTGAAGGGGAAGGGTCTCGCAAGAAAGGTAGGGTGTTTCTTGCTCAGTGCAGAAACTCACGAGTTAGTGTATCCTGCCTTCTTCAGGCTACTCGTCAAGAGAGCCTGTGCCTTGTTGTGGTCGAATACCATGACCTTTGTTTCCGTCTCTTCTCTCGTCACTGGCTCACTCTTCAACCGGATGAAGCACTCCGGGTAAGCCACAGAGTTAGGCCAAAACTCAATGTCGTCCAGGTGGATGGCCCCCAACTTCTCTGAGATGTAGAGTTTGCCGTTAGTAATTGGCATGAACTCCGCATACCTCCAGGGATTAGTCTCAGAGCAGGGTGGCAGGTCCTTCACTTTGGGTCGCTTGTAAAACCCTCGGGAGGTGATGATCCGAGTCGCTTCACGGAACTCTCTCGTCATCTTTCCTCTCAAATCTACATTCTCCTTACGTATATTTTCCATTAGAGTGGTAATGTGGGCCAAAACTGCATGACCCATCGAGTCTAATGGAGGGGTAGGAGCCGAAGATGTAAATGGTGTCGGCTCGACTGCCGGTACAGGCAGAAGGGGTTCCTTCGCTTCTGTCAAGTTGTGGTCCTCATCTCCGGGTGGTAGAGTTGACTCTTCATCGGGATCGTCTCGAAGAAGATCCTTCTCCGTGTCTGTGGACACTTCAGACATCCTTTCCTACTGGTGGATGTCCATGCCTTGTAAGGCTTCACTGACATCAGCCTCGACTGCGATCTGGACGCAGGGAGGCCCAGGTCGTGCCTGAGGTACGATGGCATCAGCTGTTGCCTTTAGGAACAGCAAGCTTCGCATCATATCATTGGGGAGGTACGGTCCAGGAGAGTTCTTTTGGAACCCTCATACCCATTTCCGAAGCTTCTCACATGCTGCATCCTTCGACTCCACCGACTTGGCGTTGCCGAAACCCTCGGTCACCAAGGCCGAGCAGACGTTACAGCCCTTGGGGTCCCAATACCCCAAGGTTTCGGTTGTCACTACGCAGACGGCATGAGACCTGCACATAGTGTGACCACAAAAGTTCCTACTTTTGTGGTTACAGTACATCACCTCACATTTCAGCTTTTGGTCCTCCTGTAAGGAAAGGAAATTGAAATGAGTATTTGGTAATTTATCATACTTGATAAAAATAATGTATTTTCACACAAGAAAATTTGGTATTATCTTAACCATTATAGTTTAGGATAGTAAGCAAGAAAGGATATAGGAAAGACACATAATTGTGGCTCCCGTCCAGCCAATTGCTGTGACCTCCCTCAATATCAATATTTAGAATTTCCTTATTAAGGGAAAACTAAAGTGGAAGGGTTCTAACTTCTAGAGTTAGAATTAGCGTATACTAGCACTAACACTTTCTTAAGAGTATTCATATTGTAGGGTAGAATTATTAATCTGATGACTATGATTCATCAGTGTATTGAAGGTACAGCACTAGTGTACTGTCCTAAACTATAAAGAAACAAAATCCCCTGGCCTGTCTAACCTAAGCTAGGGAAGCGAGTCCCGAACCAGGGAAGGCAGGTGTAGGACAGGTCGCTAGGCCACAGGGAGGAAAGGGTCGAAACCCTACCAAGTGTGGACTAGGGGGAAAGACAGAGCCCTTCCATCTTCGCCAACTAGCAAGGCCCCAAAAGGAGAGTTCATTCACCTAGAGGGGGGAGCTGGGGGCGAACGACTGGTACTCTGAGGTTCTGTCCCAAACTCAAAGCTCATTTGCTATGGCTAGGAGTGGGGAAAGAAAATCCTAGCCTAACCCTACTCAAATACGATTCGAGGTAAGGAGGGCTAGGATGTAGCCTAGGCTACCTCAGAGGGAGGAGATACCTTGGGTAAGGTAACTGGGGAGGATAGGCATTATACAAGGCCTAACGTCAGGTAAGGGGCAAGGGAGTCGACTACCAAGATCACCGAAACCCTTAGTATACTTCCTCGAAGGTGAAAACATATGTGCAATCACTGAATCTTATATGTATAAATGCCTAAAACCTCCATTTCATAATTTAAAACTAGGAACACTTATTATATCATGCATGAGAGTAAACAAAAACCACCTAGGCTATCAAGTCTAGGGGCTAGGCTAGAACCCTAGCCTACGAATCGGCTACCTATGCTCGCTGAAAAATGTTATTTTTATAATAAAATAAATTTTTGAATATATTTACCCGGTGATTATATAAGCTGCAGCTCTGCTGCCCGACAGAAAAACTCTACGTTCAAAATCCGCCAGCGATCGCTATGCAGGTAGGGGGTGTACTTCAACAGCGCCATCTGTCGTGCAGGTACTCAGTACTCAATGTAAACACAGAACTCAATTTTCTCCTCGGTCCACTGGGTCTCTATTGGGGAGGAAGGGAGGGTCCTTTAATATATAATCACCGGGTAAGTATATTCAAAAATTTATTTTATTATAAAAATAACATTTTTCAATATTAAACTTAGCCGGTGATTATATAAGCTGATTCACACCCAGGGGGGTGGGTAGAGACCAGCATTAATTGTTTACATTATTATGAGCTAAGGATTTTGTATTTCATTTTAGCAGTTATTCAAAATAACAAACATAAAATAAATAAGTACCTGGTAAGGAAGTCGACTTGAACAATTACTCTGCCTTTTTAAGTACGTCTTCCTTACTGAGCCTCGCGATCCTCTTAGGATGCTGAGCGACCCCTAGGAGCTGAAGTATCAAGGGTTGCAACCCATACTACAGGACCTCATCAAAACCTCTAATCTAGGCGCTTCTCAAGAAAAGAATTTGACCACCCGCCAAATCAACCAGGATGCGGAAGGCTTCTTAGCCTTCCGGACAACCCAAAAACAACCATAAAAAACATTTCAAGAGAAAGATTAAAAAAGGTTATGGAATTAGGGGAATGTAGTGGTTGAGCCCTCACCCACTACTGCACTCGCTGCTACAAATGGTCCCAGGGTGTAGCAGTTCTCGTAAAGAGACTGGACATCTTTAAGATAAAAAGACGCGAACACTGACTTGCTTCTCCAATAGGTTGCGTCCATTATACTCTGCAGAGATCTATTTTGTTTAAAGGCCACTGAAGTTGCGACAGCTCTAACTTCATGTGTCCTTACCTTCAGCAAAGCATGGTCTTCCTCATTCAGATGGGAATGAGCTTCTCGTATCAACAGTCTGATATAATAGGATACTGCATTCTTTGACATAGGCAAAGAAGGTTTCTTAATAGAACACCATAAAGCTTCTGACTGTCCTCGTAAAGGTTTAGTTCGTCTTAAATAGAACTTAAGAGCTCTAACAGGGCATAAGACTCTTTCTAGTTCATTTCCAACCATATTTGAAAGGCTTGGAATATCGAACGATTTCGGCCAAGGACGAGAAGGTAGCTCGTTTTTGGCTAGAAAACCAAGCTGTAAAGAACATGTAGCCGTTTCAGATGAAAATCCGATGTTCCTGCTGAAGGCGTGAATCTCACTGACTCTTTTAGCTGTGGCTAAGCAAACCAGGAAAAGTGTCTTTAAAGTGAGATCTTTAAAGGAGGCTGATTGTAGTGGCTCGAACCTTTCTGACATAAGGAATCTTAGTACCACGTCTAAATTCCAACCAGGTGTAGCCAAATGACGCTCCTTCGTGGTCTCAAAAGACTTAAGGAGGTCCTGTAGATCTTTGTTGTTGGAAAGATCTAAGCCTCTGTGACGGAAGACTGCTGCCAACATGCTTCTGTAACCTTTGATAGTGGGAGCTGAAAGAGATCTTTCTTTCCTCAGGTATAATAGGAAGTCAGCTATTTGGGTTACAGAGGTACTGGTCGAGGATACTGATACTGACTTGCACCAGTTTCGGAAGACTTCCCACTTCGACTGGTAGACTCTAAGAGTGGATGTCCTCCTTGCTCTAGCAATCGCCCTGGCTGCCTCCTTCGAAAAGCCTCTAGCTCTAGAGAGTCTTTCGATAGTCTGAAGGCAGTCAGACGAAGAGCGTGGAGGCCTGGGTGTACCTTCTTTACGTGTGGCTGACGTAGAAGGTCCACTCTTAGAGGAAGAGTTCTGGGAACGTCCACCAGCCATTGAAGTACCTCGGTGAACCATTCTCTCGCGGGCCAGAGGGGAGCAACTAACGTCAACCTTGTCCCTTCGTGAGAGGCGAACTTCTGCAGTACCTTGTTGACAATCTTGAACGGGGGGAATGCATAAAGGTCTAGATGGGACCAATCCAGTAGAAAGGCATCTATATGAACAGCTGCTGGGTCCGGGATTGGTGAGCAATATATTGGGAGCCTCTTGGTCATCGAGGTTGCGAAGAGATCTATGGTAAGTTGGCCCCATGTGGCCCATAGTCTCTTGCACACATCCTTGTGTAGGGTCCATTCTGTTGGAATGATTTGACCCCTCCGACTGAGGCAATCCGCCATGACATTCATGTTGCCTTGGATGAACCTCGTTACTAGAGAAAGGTTTAGATCTTTTGACCAGGTGATGAGGTCCCTTGCGATCTCGTACAACGTCATAGAATGGGTCCCTCCTTGCTTGTAGATGTACGCCAAGGCCGTGGTGTTGTCCGAGTTCACCTCCACCACTTTGCCTTGAAGGAGGGTCTTGAAGCTTTTCAAGGCCAGATGAACTGCCAGTAGCTCCTTGCAGTTGATATGTAACGTTCTTTGATTCGAGTTCCAAGTTCCCGAGCATTCCCGACCGTCTAATGTCGCACCCCAGCCCGTGTCCGATGCGTCCGAGAAGAGAACGTGGTTGGGGGTCTGAACAGCCAGGGGCAGACCCTCTCTGAGGTTGATACTGTCCTTCCACCAAGTCAGTGATAACTTCATCTTCTCGGAAATGGGGATCGAGACCGCTTCTAGCGTCTTGTCCTTTTTCCAGTAAACAGCTAGGTGAAATTGAAGGGGACGGAGGTGTAGTCTCCCTAACGAAACGAACTGTTCCAGGGATGAAAGCGTCCCTATCAGACTCATCCACTGTCTGACTGAACATCGTTCCTTCTTTAGCATGTTCTGGATGCATACCTGGGCTTGACTTGTTCTGGGGACCGACGGAAAAGCCCGAAAAGCTTGACTGTGAATCTCCATCCCTAAATACACTATAGTTTGGGATGGGACCAGTTGGGACTTTTCCAGATTGACCAGGAGACCCAATTCCTTGATCAGATCTAGAGTCCACTTTAGATTCTCCAGACAGCGACGACTGGAAGAAGCTCTTAGAAGCCAGTCGTCCAAATAGAGGGAGGCTCTGATATCCGCTAAATGCAGGAATTTGGCAATATTCCTCATCAGCCTCGTAAACACAAGAGGAGCTGTGCTTAGGCCAAAGCACAGGGCTTGAAATTGGTAGACAACCTTTTCGTAAACGAATCTCAGAAAAGGTTGGGATTCTGGGTGGATGGGGACGTGAAAGTATGCGTCCCTTAGGTCTAAAGAGACCATCCAGTCTTCCTTCCTGACCGCTGCTAGAACGGACTTTGTGGTCTCCATGGCGAACGTCTGCTTTGTGACATAGACATTCAGCGCACTGACGTCTAGCACCGGCCTCCACCCTCCTGTCTTCTTTACCACTAAGAAGAGACGGTTGTAGAAGCCCGGGGATTGATGGTCCCGGACTTTGACTACCGCTCCCTTTTCTAGTAAGAGAGACACCTCCTGCTTCAAAGCTAGTCTCTTGTCTTCCTCTCTGTACCTGGGAGAGAGATCGATGGGAGACGTTGCTAGAGGGGGTTTGCGTACAAACGGGATCTTGTACCCTTCTCTGAGCAACTTCACAGATTGTGCATCTGCGCCCCTTTTCTCCCAGGTCTGCCAGAAGTTCTTGAGTCTGGCTCCCACTGCTGTCTGAAGAAGGTGGCAGTCAGACTCTGCCTTTAAAGGACTTGGTACCTTTCTTCTTCCCACGTCTCCCTTCGGCACGAGCACCTCCTCTGCTGGAGGCTCTGCCACGAAAGGGCGGAATGAATCTGGACGCTGGAGTGTCCATCCTGGGTCTAGACAAGGTAGGCAAAGGGGTGGCTTTGCGGGCAGAGGACGCAACCAGGTCATGGGTGTCTTTCTGAATCAAGGAGGCAGCAATCTCCTTTATCAAGTCCTCTGGGAAAAGGCACTTTGAGAGAGGAGCAAAAAGAAGTTCCGATCTCTGACACGGTGTTACTCCAGCTGACAGGAAAGAGCAAAGGTTTTCCCGTTTCTTGAGGACCCCGGATACGAATGAAGCCGCAAGCTCACTGGATCCGTCACGTATGGCCTTGTCCATGCAGGACATAATGAGCAAGGAAGCTTCCTTGTCAGAAGGGGAGATCTTCCTGCTCAAAGCTCCCAGACACCAGTCCAAAAAGTTAAAGACCTCGAAGGCTCTAAACACTCCTTTCAACAGATGGTCTAAGTCTGAAGGAGACCAACATATCTTAGAGCGTCTCATGGCTAGCCTGCGGGGAGAGTCTACTAGACTTGAGAAGTCGCCCTGGGCAGAGGCAGGAACTCCCAAGCCGAGAACTTCTCCCGTGGCATACCAGACGCTCGATCTGGAAGAGAGTCTTGCAGGGGGAAACGTAAATGCTGTCTTCCCTAGGTCCTTTTTGGACTGCATCCAATCTCCTAAAACTCGTAAAGCTCTCTTGGACGAGCGGGCGAGGACGAGTTTCGTAAAGGCAGGCGCGGATGACTGCGTGCCTAAAGCAAACTCTGACGGAGGAGAGCGTGGAGCCGCAGACACAAACTGATCAGGATACATCTCTTTGAACAGAGCAAGAACTTTTCTAAAGTCCAAAGAGGGTTGCGTGGTCTTGGGTTCGTCGATGTCCGTATGTGGGTCGTCAATGCGTGCAGCGTCGTCATCATCAGAGTCCATCATCTGAAAATTGAGGAGGAAGCGGCAAAGGAGTAGGAATCGGCTGGTCAGCTGAGTCCGGCAGCACGGGTGGACGCGTGACTGAACCGGACGCAACGTCATGGAACTGTTGCCCAGTCTGTGAACTGGCAACAACCATAGCAGCGCGGGGACGCAAAGCGTCTACTCCAGACTGTCTAGTCTGATGTGGGCGAGTAGAGGTAACCACACTGGGTTGCGGAGGTTGACGCACTGCGTCAAAACAAAACAACTTAGACTGTTGTTGTACCTCGCGAACGTCAACGGAAGGTTCCGTGCGTCGCTGAACGTCAACATGCGGCTGGCAGGGTACACTGGAACGCATGGGTGGCGGGACTCTCACAGCTGGAGTGCGGGAGAAGGTAGCCTCAGAGTCCACCGGACGCACAACCGTGGGTGGTTGTAGGCTAGAGGTTGGTGCAGCGTCAACCTTCTCCGTACGAAAGTCCTGCATCAATGACGTTAACTGTGACTGCATGGTCTGCAGCAAAGACCACTTAGGGTCTACAGGAGCAGGTGCGGCAACAGACGATGTTACTGCCTGATGCGGTACCGCTTTGCCTCTCTTAGGAGGTGAGCAGTCGTCGGAAGACTGCAGCGAGTCCGAACTGACCCAGTGGCTACAACTGGGCCGTTGGACTTGCGCGGAAGGGACCGACTTGCGCTTAAGAGGCCGCGAGACCTTGGTCCATGGTTTCTTATGAGAAACCTCTTCCGCAGACGAGGAATAAATGGGCTCTCTCGTCTTCGTGTGGGTGGGGCGATCTTGGGTAGATACGCCCGAAACCACGGAGGGAACGTCTGTTCGCTGATTAAAGCCTCTCGAACCCTTTGGTCGTACGACATTGCTTCTTCCCTGGGCTTGGGAGCTTGCAAGAGGTCCCGGACTGGGAGGACGACAGGCACGAACAGACGAACCCTCAAGCGCAACACTATCCACAACACTATCCACAACACTACCACTCACTTTATCACTACCCACTGCACTCTTACACTTCAGCTCCTTGACGTCTGCCATGAGCTGGTTACGGTCACTAGCCAAGGACTCGACTCTCTCACCCAGAGCTTGTATGGCACGCATCATATCTGCCATCGAGGGTTCTTGAGTGCAAGAAGGGGGATCAGGAGCAACCACTACAGGGGAAGGAATAGGTTGTGGGGCATGAGGAGAGGAAAATTCAACGGAGCGAGATGAACTTCTCCTGACTCTATCTCTCTCTAGCCTACGTGTATATTTCTGGAATTCGATAAAATCGAATTCCGAAAGCCCAACGCATTCCTCACATCGATCTTCCAATTGACAGGTTTTATCCCGACAATTGGAACAAACGGTGTGAGGATCGATAGAGGCCTTCGGAAGACGCCTTGAACAGTCCCTAGCATTACACTTCCTGAATTTAGGGACTTGAGAAGGGTCAGCCATTTTGAATTAGTCAAAGGGGAATTCAAAAACTATCCAAAGTCATCAACAAATAATCCGATATCAACAAAAGAATGCAAGGATGTATTGAAGATAAAGCCTGCAAAGCGAAAGCTCAAAACTAGAAACGTGTACTTCACCAAAAAGTTGTGAAAACCAATCCAGTTAGCAACAGCGAATTTAGTAGGTCTTGCCGGTGGCACGACAGAGAGAAAATTGAGTTCTGTGTTTACATTGAGTACTGAGTACCTGCACGACAGATGGCGCTATTGAAGTACACCCCCTACCTGCATAGCGATCGCTGGCGGATTTTGAACGTAGAGTTTTTCTGTCGAGCAGCAGAGCTGCAGCTTATATAATCACCGGCTAAGTTTAATATAGAAAAAGGGATACTATTGGCATAATATAACTAATTCCTAGCAATGAACAATAATTAACTAATGCTGATAATTAGTTATAAGACCGGGAGCCTTTGTAGGAAGATGGCCAGATCCTTTTTCAATCATAGAAAATGGGAATATTATAAAGTGGGGTGAACTCTGGCTGTCGTTCTAAAATCGAGTTCGTAGAAAACGGGAATATTCTGAACTGTGGCCGTCGTTCTAAAAACTATTTTGGCGGGAGAAGCTAACTTAAAAAACCCACCTAACCTATGCTAAAAGCCGTATCCTTACCCAGGGGGGCTTCGCCCCTTCGGACCCCCCCTTACACAACAGTTTCCTTACCTACGAGTACGACGGGAGAAGCTAACTTAAAAAACCCACCTAACCTATGCTAAAAGCCGTGTCCTTACCCAGGGGGGCTGCGCTCCCCCGGACCCTCCCCCCTTACACAACAATATAATTAACTTCATAGTTAAATACTGAAATCCATTTGTACTTACATGATTAATATTTGAAATCGCTGAATTCCGAATCTTCGGGAAGCGCGCTGACGATCTTCTTTCTGACTTTCGATGGGCGGGATGGAGCGGGAGTTATGGATGGTCCAAGAGAAGTGTGTGTAGCGGCCGTTGTAGCTGGGGTTTGGCAAGTTTTGAGAGGGTAAACACGATTGATTAATTTCAAGAATGCCTTCAGTTTACACTCTGATCCCTCTAGATATCGCTGGCGAACACAGTAATTTGAAAAATAACTGTCATACATGTGTTTCTGTGTGCCGAAAGCAGGTATGACAGTCCTTTTCAAAACGTGCCACTGCGATTCTATAGAGTTAGTGTGTACACTGCGATCGTCCGGGCTCACAAAGTTAATGCTATGATTAACAATGTGATGCTGAAAAAATTGATTCTTTATATTATTATAAGCCTTCCAACAATCCGAAATAATAGTAGTTTCGGGATGGACGAATTCTAATAATATAGGAATCAACGTCTTAGCCGAACGATCATCGACAACCTTGTAAAATGTCTCACGTGTTTCCCGATCAATCCCTCCAAACACCCAAGCACCGTCGACCGTACTACCCCGGTTATACTTCTGTTTGCCAAACTTGCTCTCATCTATCTCCACCACGTGACCAGGTCCGCCAATCTTCTTACTGTCGGATATCGGCACACACGTCCCGGCAAAAGTTGTACCAATCCACGAGAGTATGAGAGGCAAACTTTTTATACGTTTGGCGAATGGTGTATTGGGGAAATTTGTAAACAAAACCACAGATGAGGATAAAAATATCCTGGCACGACAGCTGGGATTTTTCAAAAAAACTGTCTCGTTTCAAACTAATCTTTTTCCGGCACTTTGGATAATTACACCGTCAAAAGTACGTGTTTTCACCAGTTCTTGATTTGCCATCGTACTTCTTAGTGACTTCGCCGATATTGCAAGTAGAACACACACCGGAAAAATCACCTAACAGGCCTTTAAAATACAAATAATCACTGAAATTGTTAGTGGCCATGAAACTGAACACTTGAAAAAAAGTAGGGTCGTTAATTTGGTCGAAATTAATGATATCTTCAGAAACACGAGATGTAGCACCGGACGACATGGTGTCTGCACTAGAAAGAACGAGCGTGCTCCATGTGAGGTATGGTATGCTCGAGAATTTTGAATTCTTGAATTCTGCTTGGGCAAAAAAAGGCCCGTAGGCTAATCCGCAGGTCAAGTGGGGTCTCATTGGGTCGTTTCAAAAGTACCGCGGCCGTGATTAGTTTGGTAATTTGTCACTACAGCGGTGCTATCGCTATCGTAACGCCATCTACAGCTAGTTTTTTTAACTACGGGAGCGAGAAGATTCGTGGCCGGAGTAAGAACTCGAGCCACATATAAATTTTCAGGTAATTTAGGGTTCTCGGAAAAAAACATAAAAGTGTGCGTTTAAACACATATTTAAGATCCGTAGACCATTTCCAAACGTTCTTATTCTATACAAGATAACAGTGGGAGCGATAATAAACAAATTAGGACGGTTGGCCGTAGCGCTACAAACTACCCTAAGACAGGGTAAGGTTGTTCTGGCTAACTAAATAAAGCATGCGAGGCGAACAACGGCGTCCGACATGACGCCTCCGGTCAAGGCACAGCTCCGCCACAAAACACGGTATTTTAAGATAAAAAACGTATTTTGAGCTAAGCGAAAAATCTATTTTTGGGTGAGATGGCCATGACGTCCTAATGGAAGGTTCCTTTAGTAGCTTCCGAAGGGTATATATGACTACAGTGATATTCCCAGAGAATCAAACCAAAGGTTTCTCAGAATTCTAACTTCTGGCGCGAGTAGCCTACCTTTAAGATTACTCTCAAGGGTATCGTATATCATCAGGGGACATATTCTTGACACGCCACATGGCAATCTACACCCCGAATAGCCCTTACGCTTCGAGGGGGAATACGTGGCAGAATTAGAAGGGTAGCCGCAATAAAGGTTACCCTGGTTCCCCTACTACTATCGTATCACGAGTGCGCCAACTCCCTCTGGCGGCCATTCCTAGTAGCGTTGAGCAAGGTGCTACAGATACAGTAGATCAGGGAGGGAAACCGTGAAGATCTTTTAATAGAAAAGAAGGGTAGGTCCATTAGGACGTCATGGCCATCTCACCCAAAAATAGATTTTTCGCTTCGCTCAAAATCCGTTTTTTGGGCTCAAGCCATGACGTCCTAATGGAAGCATACCAGAGAATTAATGTATCTGTGGTTTTGTGTCAGTGCCTTAACCTTGGGACAATATTTCTACGGCCAAAAGGGCCAATTGAGACAAATGACGTTACCGTTCTCCGTCATCATCACTAAGCATAACAATGTTAGTGCTTCCTGACCCTGCAGGGAAGAGTCATTTTTAGACATTAGAAAAGGGCCTCAAGGTAGCATATTTTGTATGAACAAACATAAGTATACACTGAAAATACAAACGGTCTCAAGGATTGTATATATTGCGGAACCAATATCAGTGTCCTCATCCATTGATTGTAAGCATACAATGATATGAGAAATACTTACATCAGTAAGTTGAGGAACTCTGGTATTTTAGACATGCAATTGTTGGGCGAATTAGGACACAACTGCATTTTAATAGACATTTATTCCTAATAAATGACTTCATGCTCAATGAATGTAGCATGATAAGGAAATTATACAAGAGACATACACAGAAATTAATGTTCCCCTTTTGAAAGGGGAAAATGATGAGTTCCACTCTCAAACTGAAGAAAAGCTCTTTTAACAAGACTTTTCTTTATAATTTCTGTACATGAAATAGTTTAACAACACTGTGTACTATGTACACACGGCACTAGTGGTATCTGTATAATTTCACACCTGAGATTCTGAACAGATTTAGTGTTACCTTGGCAACACTTATTCAAAGGGAGGTCACACGAAAATTTCTGACCCCTTCTCCTTTTAATTGATAGTCCCAATCAATTTACTGTTCATCGCAGAGCTAGACGACAGGGTCCAAATAGCACCTGCCGCCACCACATAATGCTTCAATCCATAGAATTGCTTGGTATAGTGTCTGTAAGACACATTGGACAACCTCCAATCAGAAAGTGAGCGAAGAGGCTGAAGTCCACACACTGAAAGGTTCAGTGATGAAGCAACTTTCCTCGGATCTTTTATCTGCAGGGGTACTGTCAGGATCCGCTCCGCGAAAAGGGTAGGTGACCTTCGCCCTCAGTTGTAGGGATAGTTTGATCCAAAGTTTTCTCCTGTAAAGAGCTGTTCCTCCTGAAGTCTGAAGTTCTATGAAGATAGACCTTAGATGCTCTAGCAGACCTAGAGAGACATCTTCCTTCAGAGGGCAGATTCTCCAGGAGCAGATTCTCTTAGTAGGTAGGGCGTCTTTAATGAGAAAGGTTAGATCAGAAAGAGATGCAGTTCTCCCACTTAATGTGGCCCTCATCTCCAGATAGGGCCACTATTTCACTAACTCTAGTCCCAGAGGCTGTAGCGAACCGAAAAAATAACCTTTTAGGTTAGATGCTTGAGGGAACAATCCTCATTGTTCACAGGTGAGGCATAATGTAGGACCTTGTCCAAAGACCATGGGATGGGCTTTAGTGGCGTTGCAGGCCTAAGCCTGCACATGTTTTCGGAAATTTATTAAAGATTTCAATCGTTAGATCCATTTAAAGAGGTCTAGTCAGGGCTGACTTGCACAAAGATAATGGTCCATGGATCCAAAGATCCCATCAAGTGACCTCTCTCGCAAAGTCGGCCATACCCTTGGTGCTTACTCAAGGGTTTATATGGGGACAAGGCCGAAGAACTAAGCTTCTCATAGTATCCATGGATACATTGCTTCCTTCCTCAAAGGCCAACGTGCTGTTGACCGCCAGACACTGAATATAGGGGTGGACAGAGAAGGACAGGCAGATCATCAGATTGTTTTCGGGCCCTTTTGCTTTACAAAACAATTTACTTTTCCCAAGAAGACTCGTATTGTCTTCTCGTTAACTAGACTTGTATTCTTCTAGGAATTCTATTTTGCCTTTAAGATCCCAGTCTTTTCCCTAACCGTTAAGGGCAAGGAATTCATAAAATGAAGGGATCAGGTGTACTGTGATAAATCGAAGGCAGAAAACTGTAGCCAAATATCCCTTAGAAAGCTACCTATAGGAACCTTCCGTCAGGACGACATGGCCTGAGCCAAAAAAAAAATAATTTACTTTGGTTTTCATGTTAAGTTTTTTAGTTTGGTTAATCTCTTTCCTTCGCATACTCTCTACCTTCAGTTTGAGATGCAGCCAGAGGAGAGCCTTAGGTGAGCTTCATAGAAATAAATGGAATTCTAGTATAAAAGTACTAATCATTTCTATTCTCACCCTAGGTTCATCTAATTACTCCTGCCTCCCAACTGATTAGCGCGGTCAAGAAGTTGTTGAATTCAATTTGACTTCCTGAACTGATGGCTGAACCACACTTTTTGCCATTCAATGCCATATATTTTATTGTAGTATACTAAAAGGGAAAGGCAATTGGAATTGAGGAAAAGGGAAATTCAGTTTTTGATGATAGACGTTGATGCAAACAACCTTTGAGGAGGAAACCAGATGAACCTCAGGTAAGTATAGAAATAATACTTTCTATAATCAAAATTCCATTATTTTTTTCTTTAAAGTAAAACCTTAATGATACAGAAAAGTGGGACTGAAATAAAAACTAAATACAGTATCAACAATATCATCATTTATTTTAAGCCTATAAAACTTTCTTTGGGAAAACAACCTCGTCATGTCTAACACGACTAATGCACCTTCTTTCTTTTTTTTATCTAATAGTTATACTTAAGATAAACTGAATCTATATTTTGGCTCTTTTAATGGTTTTCATTTCATTGAAAAATATTGTACTATACTGTCATTATATACAGACCTTTTATTTATCACAGATAACAGTTATAATATTCAAATTGAATCAGCTTCAGATCTAACAATTGTCTCCTTATGACCAAAAATGTGAAGGATAGCTAAGTCACAAATATCAAACCAATGTTTGTCTTAAAGAATTAACAAATTGAATGAAATAAAAACATATATAGTGTCTCTTTCAAAGAACAGCGCCATTTCAAAAAGAAAAATCTAAACTGTTGTACAGTATGTCTATACACTTCTTGAAGGCATATGCCTACTTTATATTTGTTAGTAATGTAAAAAAAGTCACCTTCCATGTAACATTATACTGGGAAAAATATATCTACTATACATACTTATTGTATGCACTGTAACTGCCAAACAGAAAATCTGTAACTGTCATATTTACAATGGACAACAGTTACCAATACAACATTATGATCAAGCTTATTGTGAGTTGAAGTCATGGCCCTTTTAACATGTTATTTTCATTAGTAAAATAAATTTTTGAATATACTTACCCGATAATCATGTAGCTGTCAACTCTGTTGCCGACAGAAATCTACGGTCGGGATACGCCAGCGATCGCTATACAGGTGGGGGTGAACACAACAGCGCCATCTGTGGTCAGGTACTCCAGTACTTCTTGTCAACACCACCTCAATTTTTTCCTCGGTCCACTGGTTCTCTATGGGGAGGAAGGGTGGGTCAATTAAATCATGATTATCGGGTAAGTATATTCAAAAATTTATTTTACTAATGAAAATAACATTTTTCAATATTAATCTTACCCGATAATCATGTAGCTGATTCACACCCAGGGTGGTGGGTGGAGACCAGCATACATGTTAACAAAGAAGCTAAGTATCCCGTATTTTATTTTATTAGTTATTCAAAAATAACATAAAATCAATAAGTACCTGGTAAGGAAGACGACTTGAACCATTACTCTGCCTTTATTAAGTACGTCTTCCTTACTGAACGTAGCGGTCCTCTTAGGATGCTGAACGACTCTTAGGTGCTGAAGTATAAAGGGCTGCAACCCATACTAAAGGACCTCATCACAACCTTTAACCTCGGCGCTTCGCAAGAAAGAATTGACCACCCGCCAAATCAACAAGGATGTGGAAGGCTTCTTAGCCGACCGTACAACCCATAAAAAGTATTCAAGAGAAAGGTTAAAAGGGTTATGGGATTATGGGAATGTAGTGGCTGAGCCCCCGCCTACTACTGCATTCGTTGCTACGAATGGTCCCAGGGTGTAGCAGTTCTCGTAAAGAGACTGGACATCTTTGAGATAGAATGATGCGAACACTGACTTGCTTCTCCAATAGGTTGCATCCATAACACTCTGCAGAGAACGGTTCTGTTTGAAGGCCACTGAAGTAGCCACAGCTCTCACTTCATGTGTCCTTACCTTCAGCAAAGCAAGGTCTTCTTCCTTCAGATGAGAATGTGCTTCCCTAATCAGGAGCCTGAATAGGTAAGAAACTGAGTTCTTAGACCTTGGAAGAGAAGGCTTCTTGATATCACACCATAAGGCTTCTGATTGTCCTCGTAAAGGTTATGACCTTTTTAGATAGTACCTAAGAGCTCTAACTGGGCAAAGTACTCTCTCCAGTTCGTCCCCCACCAAGTTGGACAGGCTTGGGATTTCGAACGACTTAGGCCAAGGACGTGAAGGAAGCTCGTTTAGCAAAAAACCGAGCTGCAAGGAACATGTAGCCGTTTCAGATGTGAAAACTATGTTCCTGCTGAAGGCGTGGATCTCACTTACTCTTTTAGCTGTTGTCAAGCACACGAGGAAAAGAGTTTTTAATGTGAGGTCCTTAAAAGAGGCTGATTGGAGAGGTTCAAATCTTGATGACATAAGGAACCTTAGGACCACGTCTAGATTCCAGCCTGGAGTGGACAACCGACGTTCCTTTGAGGTCTCAAAAGACCTAAGGAGGTCCTGTAGATCTTTGTTGGTGGAAAGATCCAAGCCTGTGTGGCGGAAAACCGCTGCCAACATACTTCTGTAACCCTTAATCGTAGGAGCTGAAAGGGATCTTACGTTCCTTAGATGTAACAGGAAGTCAGCAATCTGGGTTACAGTGGTACTGGTTGAGGAAACTGCTGCATTGGCCTTGTACCAGCTTCGGAAGACTTCCCCTTTAGACTGATAGACTCTGAGAGTGGATGTCCTCCTTGCTCTGGCAATCGCTCTGGCTGCCTCCTTCGAAAAGCCCCTAGCCCTTGAGAGTCTTTCGAAAGTCTGAAGGCAGTCAGACGAAGAGCGTGGAGGTTTGGGTGTACCTTCTTTACGTGAGGTAGACGTAGAAGGTCCACTCCTAGAGGAAGAGTCCTGGGAATGTCGACCAGCCATTGCAGTACCTCTATGAACCATTCTCTCGCGGGCCAGAGCGGAGCCAACCAACGTCAGCTGTGTCCCTTTGCGAGAGGCGAACTTCTGAAGTACCCTGTTGACAATCTTGAACGGCGGGAATACATACAGGTCGAGATGGGACCAATCCAGCAGAAAAGCATCCACGTGAACTGCTGCTGGGTCTGGAATCGGAGAACAATACAACGGGAGCCTCTAGGTTATCGAGGTAGCGAACAGATCTATGGTTGGCTGACCCCACAGGGCCCAAAGTCTGCTGCAAACATTCTTGTGAAGGGTCCACTCTGTGGGGATGACCTGACCCTTCCGGCTAAGGCGATCTGCCATGACATTCATATCGCCCTGAATGAACCTCGTTACCAGCGTGAGCTTTCGATCTTTTGACCAGATGAGGAGGTCCCTTGCGATCTAGAACAACTTCCACGAATGAGTCCCTCCCTGCTTGGAGATGTAAGCCAAGGCTGTGGTGTTGTCAGAGTCCACCTCCACCACCTTGTTAAGCTGGAGGGACTTGAAGTTTATCAAGGCCAGATGAACCGCCAACAGCTCCTTGCAATAGATGTGAAGTGTCCTTAGCTCCTGATTCCATGTTCCCGAGCATTCCTGTCCGTCCAAAGTCGCACCCCAGCCCGTGTCTGATACGTCAGAGAAGAGACGGCGGTCGGGTTTCTGAACAGCCAAAGGTAGACTTCCTTGAGAAGAAAGCTGTTCTTTCACCACGTGAGAGTAGACCTCCTCTCTTCGGAAACAGGAACTGAGACCGTCTCTAGCGTCATGTCCTTTATCCAGTGAGCCGCTAGATGATACTGAAGGGGGAGGAGGTGGCGTCTCCCTAACTCGATGAACAGGGCCAGCGATGAAAGTGTCCCTGTTAGACTCATCCACTACCTGACTGAGCATCGGTTCCTTCTCAGCATGCTCTGGATGCATTCTAGGGCTTAGTAGATCCTTGGGGCCGACGGAAAAGCCCGAAAAGCTCGACTCTGAATCTCCATACCCAGGTAGACAATGGTCTGGGATGGGACGAGCTGGGACTCCTCAAAATTGACCAGGAGGCCCAGTTCCTTGGTCAGATCCATAGTCCATCTGAGAATCTCCAGACAGCGACGACTTGTGGGAGCTCATAAAAGCTAGTCGTCTGACGGAGCCGGACACAAGATCATGGTACTGCTGCACAGTCTGTGAACTGTCAACCATGGGGAAGCGAGGAAGTACAGCGACAACCCGAAGCTGTCTAGACTGTCTGGGTCGTACAGACAACTCCTTATCGGGTTGCTGAGGTTGCCGCACTGCGTCACAACAAGTCACTTCTGCTGGTTGTTGAACGTCTTCCCAGTGACACACTGACTCCGTAAACAAAAAAAAATCCTCTAACAAGGACTAAGCTTGGACTGCATGTCTTGCAACAAAGCTCAAGGTCTATGGGAGCAGGTGTGGTAACAGACGGGGTTAGCGACTGAAGTGGAACCATTACCCTCCCTGGAAGCATGTTATGCTTAAATAAAAGTCCATAGGAGGCTAAGTAGCTAAAGGCTCCTCTCCAAATGACAGAGTCCTCAAGAGAATATCAGAAGGAGGGAGAATAGCACTTTCTCATCTACAGGAACCATATCCGAGAAAAGCTAAGTTCTCTCAGTGAGGGTTTCACTGGTGCAAAAGCAGCAGACTAGAAGGCAACGTTATGAAACTGCTTGACAGTCTAGTGAGTTGGCAACAACCAAAGATGTGTGACTGAGGAGCATGCGGTAAGGTATGCAGAGCATGCTGTATGTAGAGCATGCTGTAAGGAAAGCAGAGCATGTTGCATGGCGTGCGGCTTATGCTGCATGGGATGAGGCTCATGCTGCATGGGATGAGGCTCATGCTGCATGGTATGAGGCTCATGCTGCATGGGATGAGGCTCATGCTGCATGGGATGAGGCTCATGCTGCAAGGGATGAGGCTCATGCCGCATGCGTTGAGGAGGATGCCGCATAGTATGAGGCTCCTGCCTCATGGGTTGAGGCGGTTGCCGCATAGCATGAGGCTCCTGCCTCATGGTTTGAGGAGGATGCCGCATAGCATGAGGCTCCTCATAGCATGAGACTCCTGCCTCATGGGTTGAGGAGGATGCCGCATAGCATGAGGCTCCTGCCTCATGGGTTGAGGAGGATGCCGCATAGCATGAGGCTCCTGCCTCATGGGTAGAGGAGGTTGCCGCATAGCATGAGGCTCCTGCCTCATGGGTTGAGGAGGATGCCGCATAGCATGAGGCTCCTCATAGCATGAGGTCCCTGCCTCATGGGTTGAGGAGGATGCCGCATAGCATGAGGCTCCTCATAGCATGAGGCTCCTGCCTCATGGGTTGAGGAGGATGCCGCATAGCCTGAGGCTGCTGCCTCAAGGATGGTGGAGGTTGCTGCAACACATGAGGCTGCTGCCTCAAGGATGGAGGAGGTTGCCGCAACGCATGAGGCTCCTGCCTCAAGGGAAGAGGAGGTGAGTTGAGGCTCTTGCCTCAAGAGTTGAGGTTCTTGCCTCAAGAGTTGAGGCTCTTGCCTCAAGAGTTGAGGCTCTTGCCTCAAGAGTTGAGGTTCTTGCCTCAAGAGTTGAGGCTCTTGCCTCAAGAGTTGAGGTTCTTGCCTCAAGAGTTGAGGCTCTTGCCTCAAGAGTTGAGGCTCCTGCCTCAAGGGTTGAGGAGGTTGCCGCAACGCATGAGGCTCCTGCCTCAAGGGAAGAGGAGGAGAGTTGAGGCTCTTGCCTCAAGAGTTGAGGCTCTTGCCTCAAGAGTTGAGGCTCTTGCCTCAAGAGTTGAGGTTCTTGCCTCAAGAGTTGAGGTTCTTGCCTCAAGAGTTGAGGCTCTTGCCTCAAGAGTTGAGGTTCCTGCCTCAAGGGTTGAGGAGGTTGCCGCATAGCAAGAGGCTCCTGTCTCAAGGAAAGTGGAGGTTGCTGCATAGCGCTGGTACCTGGCAACTCCCAATGCGGCAGCTCACGCATGGAGGCAGGAGGAGCCTCAACATCATACGTCTGGCAGGGTGGACTGCGCAGAGGTGGAGGAGCGCTCGCAGGAGGAGGTGTGCTAACCTTCTCTGCCTGAAACTCCTGCATCAACACCGCAAGCTGAGACTGCATTGTCTGCAACATAGACCACTAGAGTCTAAGAAAGACAACAACAAACGGAGCTACTGTCCGTTGAGACTGAGGGTCTAAAACAGCTGGTGCGGCAACAGACGGAGTTACTGCCTGTTGCGGTACCACCTTGCCTCTCTGGGAGGTGTGCAGTTGTCGTACTGCAGCAAGTCCGAACTGACCCAGTGCTAATGGCTCCCCCTAGGAGTTGGACTTGCGCGGAAGGGACCGACTTGCACTTAAAAGCTGCAAGATTTGGTCCATGGTTTCTGCGAGAAACCTCTTCCGCAGACGAGGAATAAATGGGCTCTCTCGTCTTTGTGTGGTGGGGGTGATCACGTCGGCTACGTGAGTTGGTTACACCCGAAACCACGGAGGGAAACGTCTGTTCGTCGATCAAGGCCTGATGAACCCATAAGTCCTTCGACGTTACTTCTCCCCTGGCTTGGGAGCTTGTAAGAGGTCCCAGACTAGGCGAACAACTGGCACGAACAGACGAACCCTCGAACGCAACACTGTAACACTTTGCGCTTATCACTTTATCACTTTTGATTTTCTGTTTGCACTTATTTCACTGAACTCGAAACTTTAAGTGGTTTGTACCTGAAACACGCAATTCTATCCTTCATTAAAAGTTAGTAATTGCGAAAACAGTATTACAATGTACAGAAAAACATAATGAAAGATAAATAATTCAGTGGCTGGAAAAGAGACTAAACACTAGATCAAATAAACTACGTTTAAAATCTCTCACCGCATAAAGCCTGGGAACAAGAATAAAACTCTAGAAACGTTTACCTTCTTCCCCTAAAGAGACTAGGGAGAAGAGCAAAAACGAAAACAACGTTACCCGCTTGAACGAAACGTTTATCCTCCTCTCTCTCCCTCCGTCTCTATCTCTCTCTCTCTCTCTCTTGACTTAGAACCTGAGAGATGAGCCCAATTATATATATCGTTAAAACATATTATTGTTAAAGGAAAAAAACTGAAAGATTTCCCAAATAAAAAGTTCCTTTATTAGAATTAAAACCATTTAAGCTAAGAAAGAATGAACAAAACGCTAGAATCGGTTTACTCTTACTGCAACGTGACACCGTGAATACTCTCTCTCTATCGTAACGATAGAGCGCAAGTTGAACGTTCTGAACGTCAACAACTGCAGAGACAAAACAAAACGTTAGTTCAACTTTGAAAACAGTACGAGACTATCAAAGAAATTCTTTCAAAAACATTAAAATAGCATAATATGTTAACAGGTAAAAACGAAATGACGGGCTCAATGTTAATTAACTTCGGTTCCAAGAAAAGACCGCCTACTATTAGGAAAGGTCGAATATAAACAAATATAAAAATTAATTTTAATAAGTTTATAATAAAAGGAAGTTAATCGAAGAGAGAGATATAAAATAAATCTATAACTTTTGTTAAGCAAAATTAAGAAAGAGAGTCTATACTCTCTTCGACACCAACACTTCCGTCTAAGGGAAGGGTCGGCCATTAAAAGTGAAAGAGAGTTCATACTCTCTTCGTCACCAAAATTAAATCAAAAATTAAATCAAATTAATTCCAAAAACTTGCTAAGCTAATGATAAAGCTTCCTGAATAGCGAAGGCTAAACTCTAGAGCAAATACATCACCAAATCGTGAGCAATAACTCCAGAATCAACAGCGTATCCATGTAGGTCTAGCCGGAGGCACGACAGAGGAAAAATTGAGGTGGTGTTGACAAGAAGTACTGGAGTACCTGACCACAGATGGCGCTGTTGTGTTCACCCCCACCTGTATAGCGATCGCTGGCGTATCCCGACCGTAGATTTCTGTCGGCAACAGAGTTGACAGCTACATGATTATCGGGTAAGATTAATATTGAAAAAGTAATTATAATAATTTATGTCTGATTTTTATAAAGTATTTATATGGCAAATATTTCATCATTATCAAACAGAGATTCAACCACACCAGTTAATCATATTCCTAGTCTTTAAATGCTGTTTCAAAGGACAGAAAAAGCTAGACAGCTAAATGAGAAGACACCAAAGAGAATAGATTAGAAGCAAATTGCAGAAAAATTAAGTTACAAGGAAACTATAGTATAACCTACAGTAATTAATCCACAGCAATTTTATTCTTATTGTTATCAATGTTGTTATAGTTGTTTAATGAATGTGTTTAATGAGTCATCCTGTAGATTGTTATTTGTAACTTGAAATATAAGGTTAAATATTTTACAGTAGTTTAATGAGACTAGTCCCATTGGTGGACTTTCAAAGGGCTTACACATGGTAAGTTAAAAAATAAGAAAACTAAATAAGATGAGGCCATAGAAATGGGAAGATAAGCCCAAGACAAAAAAGCAATGAAGCTGAGGGTGAAGATATGCTATTAAAAGTTAGAACAGAAAGTATCTCTCCTATTGAACTTGAATTACACGAGTAATAAACCCTCTTGTAGAGAATCAATAGACCTTAAAAGACTGATACAAAAACATTTCCAGTTATATATGGAAATGGGGTGTCTGGGAGTGTCATTACAGATGCATATTAAAGTAACCACAACAGTCCACTGCTCATGATAATAATTCAACATAAAAATTCAATTATCCCCAAAAATATTGCAAATTATATTGTAGTACAGTATCATATTGTGTTTATAACAATATGCCAGAATAAGACATTACTACAACTTTTTAGAGATTCAAAATTATATAGATTCTAAATGAATTTTTTCTTTTAAACTAAATTCAATTACTGTTTTCTAATACTTGCCTGGAATTTGTGGGCTATTCATTCTTAAATGGAAAGCTTTGACTAAAAACATTGTCCTGACAAAATGTAAATTGTTTATTCCAACTGGAATGAGGTGCTGAAAAATATACTCTTAACAGTAGCATAAAGAATGTCCACTTCCAATCTGTTTCAAGAAAGCTTCATGACAACTTTGGCAAAGAGCATTCCTCTTACAATTCAGGTGACCATACGAGTAGCTCCTTGGTTTAAAAGTCATTCATGAGTTTAATTACTTGGGATCAATAATAACAAAGGAGAGAGGTATTGAGAAAGCAGTGAAATAGTGAAAGAAGCATGGAAAAAATGAAGGGAAATAACTTCAGAAGTTAAAACTTCCAACAAATGTTTTTATGTTGAACAGGCTGACACGAGTCTCTCTTCATAGTTTACATATGACATATCTATTTGAATGTTGTTGATCTCGAGATATTTCATATTCTTTATGTATTACTTTTCATATAGTTTACTTGTTTACTTTCCTTACTGGGCTAATTTACTCTGGTGAAGCTATTGAGCTTCTAGCATCCTGCTTTTCCAACTAAGGTTGTAGCTTATCTAATACAGTAGTAATAATAATAATAATAATAATAATAATAACAATAATAATAACAACAATAATAATAATAATAATAATAATAATAATAATAATAATAATAATAATAATAATAATAATAATAATACCGTAGTTGTTTTAGAAGAGGAAGTGACATTTAAATTCAAAATGAAGATCTATCAGTCTCATACATCATATGGGGTAGAAACTTGGGCATTTAAGAGAAAAGAGGGACTGTTGGAAAGATTGTGATGAGAATGGTAGGACTGCTTGTTGACATATCATTACTGGAAAGGAGGGAGAGTTAAGAAATAATGAATATGTGGTTTATGTAATGTAAAAGATATGGCTAGGGAAGCTCATCAGAGATACTATGACCATGTAATAATAAGGGTGGAGGCAGAACCAATCAAGAGAGCTATGAACATGCCAGTGATGGGGAGGAGTGTGGGGCCTCAGTCGATCGGATGGATGAATGTGGTGAGGAAGCATATGGGTGGGTGAGACTGGGGGAAGATGCAAGGAATAGAGGTATAGAGAAAGCTGACTTGAGTGGCCAACTCTACTATACTGTGGGACTAAAAAGGTCGAAAGAAGATTATGCGAGGAATACAATCAGCAAGCCACACTTGCTAAGGTGCCACTCCAATGACATTTGAAACACTAATTAGTCACACTAAAGAGCAGGAAACTGATCATCTATCCCTTATAAAATCATAGAAAATCAAGTTGTTACTGAATATGAGATACTAAAATACATATCTTTCCATGTAATTCTTCAAGGAAAAGTAAATAAATGGGTCCTCAGGTCAGAAATGGCTTACTGTATATACAGGACTTGTGTAAATACATAAAAAGAACTTTTTAGCAATAAAATTAATTACTTCCATTAAATAAAACTAACTATTTTAAACATGAAATATAGACCTTCTTTTAGCCAAAAATGCAATAATCTAGATTTCCAAAATTTCAAGATCTCGTGAGTCGCGCCCTAAGTGTTCAATTCTAGATGTGATTGAGTAACATGCATACTATAAGAGCGTAATGTATGATGGAGTCAATCCTTCAACCTGAAATAGCATGATGTAATAGTTCTCAAGTAAATCACCCTGAAATGAATATTATTCAGATCATTAGGCAACAGAAAATTATTCCCAAAATTGATAGGTTTTAGGCCACAGGTGGCAAATTCTCTCCATTAGTTTTCTAAGTGGTAATCTAAATGGAGAAGAATTCTGAACCTTATTCAGTACAGAATGTGGCCAATTTAATTTCAAAATATAATTTCCCTCAATTATCATGAAGCTTAACATTATAGAAAGATGACGGATGAAAATTTGATTAATCAAAAGCCTTTGAATTCTAGAGCTACCCTGCTTTGCTAGACAATTGATACTGAGGGACTAAAATTTGTACAATGATAGGTATGGCAGTGGGTCTTGATAGGTCCAGATTTGGCTCTACAAAAGTAATTATGCTGGACACTTCCTAAAACCAGCTTTGGGCCTGCATGAGTGGGAGTCTTCCTAGCTCTGAATTTTCCAAGTATTGTACTAAAGTTTGCTTCAAGTGGAAGTGAGGAAGCAGTGCTATTATTTAAAACATCAACATGCTTTGAGTCCTTAAAAAGGTAAGTTTCAATAAAAATCTTATACCTCCTTCAATACGCAACTTCAAAAGGTCTGAAACAGGAGCTTCCAGAAGACTACCAAGTACTATAATAACTAAAGATCTTCAAACATCATGACCTATCTATTGATATCACTATACTGACTTTAAGCACGCAGTTAATTCCAAAATTGATGGACTTTGAACAGATGTGTTACAGCTATGTAAACTATGGATAGTTGCTAGTGATATGCCATCAAAAGAGGAATAAGACCAAAATATGATGTCTTCTTGCAAACAAATTAGTAAAAATATCAAGAATAGTTCTTAATTTCAAAAGTTTAAATTAGATGAAATGAGCATCTCAATATATACAGTTCTGTATTTCACAAATTAAAAATACATTTCATCTCATTACATCAGGCAACTTACTAGAAACCCTTTAACATCAGCATAGCAGAGTAAATGAATTGGCAGCATGTAATGAATACTGGAGTCTTATCAAATAACTTTCCAGTAAACAGTGGAGTACTCCCAGGGAAAGTGTTATCACCTATGTTTTTTATCCTCCTCATGGATTTTGTAATCTGTAGAACAGTCAGAGATGGTGGAGAAAGATTGGACTGGGTTGGTGATAAGAATTTAGCATAGCAAACCTAGAATATGCTAATGATGCTGTCCTTGTTAGCAGAACACTACAGGATTTGCAATGCTTGCTTAGTAGAATGCATGAAATATCACACAAGGTTGGGCTGAAGCAAATAGAAGAAAGACAGAGATGATGAGAAAAGAGTATGCAATAGAAGATGAAATATCATTGGAAGGAGAAAGGATTAATGAGGTAGAATCCTTTAAGTCTTTAGAAACTATGATCTCCAATACAGGGTCTTTAGAATTAGAGTTTAGTGGAAGGCTGAAAAAAGCTAATCAGACTATGGCTACATTAAGTAAAATTTGGAAATCAAATCGTCGAAAATTACATATAAAAATCAGACAATATATCAGTTTAGTGAGATCGGTGTTACTCTATGGACATGAGTCATGGTATGGCAATGGAACAGTCTCTAATAGATTTTATAGATTTGAGAGCAAAGCCCTCAGAAGGATATTGGGAGTTGAATGGCAGGACAGGATTAGAAATGAAACTATAAGAGAGATTGCTCGAGTGCGATATGTGCATGAGATCATGATGAGGGGTAGATGGAGATGGTTTGGGCATGCTCTTTGCACTCCCCAACAGAGATTAGTTCCCCAATCGTTCAGCTTTGTTCCACAAGAAGAATTGGAAGACCCTGGCCTACATGGCTGAGGACTATGAAGTGCAAAGTAGATGATGAATGGAGAAGTACTGAATTAAAAGGTCAAGTTAGAGATGACAGGCGAAGTCTAACCTTGGCCCTTTGCGTCAATAGGCGTAGGAGGAGATGATGATGATGAATGAATACTGAGCACTTTTAACAGAAACATTCATGCTAATTGGAGGTAAATGCACTGAATAAATAAGCATGAAAACAATAAAGTAAAACTAATGATATAGAAGAGGTTTTGACAAAGAAAAAACCTATTTTTTAGACAAAGAAAAAACCTATTTTTTTAGAGTACAGTAGTTGTCTAGTCTCCTAGAACTTTCCAGTAAAAGGCTAGAGCAGGGAATCCAATACAATATAAAATACCAAAGAAATAATGTCTCCCTTGCTCTAGGACCAGTGTTTCAACATGCAAAGCATGGACTCAAGTGTCCATGCATAAGAGAACCTCGAGTACAGGCAATATTGAACTCTGCACAGCACCTCCAGTGCTGAAATCATCTGGCTAATTGATCCCATGTCATTAACAAGAATCATCATTACTACTGGAGATAATGCTATTCCCAAGAGCAATTTGCTTTCATTACTCAAGTGAGAACCAAATGTTTCCCTTCCTTACATGAGGCTAAGGAGGAGGGAAGGTCTTGAGGACCAACAGTACCTTCCTAAAAATAGGTCTTTCCTTCATCTAATCCTCTTTTTGGGGTTAATATGCTGTGGATCTCCAAAGACTAATACCAAAACAGTAGTTGAGTGGACTCGTGCACTATCAATGGAAAACTGTCAACTGTCTACGACCAATAAAACCACTTAAGCATGTGTACAGGTGAGAATAAAAACTAATAAGTCTGACACTCGCCTCATAAGGGAAAACTCCGGAGAAAAGCTGGATACCTATCTTTATGCTTCTGTTAAAGGCCCTGGATGATGTGGCTATCCTTCAATCCACGTTTTCCTTGTAAGTGTCATAAATGAGCGGATTACCACAAACGCACACGAATGAGCAGAGTACCACAAATGCACATGAATGAGCGGAGAACCACAAATGCATGGAGATGCCGCTTGGATTTGAGTCTTATACAACAACCTATATCCAGACCAACCTGTAAAGCTCTGAATGTCCCGAAATTGCATATTCATGAAGAATGCTGAGGAACCAATTTTTCTCACATTGTGGGTTTCAGGGATAGAGAGAATTAGTTTTTTTAATTAGGGAGTTTACTAGAATATGGATAGCTCTGTTGAAAGGGACTTGTTGGTCTGGATATTTTGAAACAGATTTCCTTCTGAAGATGTGGAATCTCTGTATATATAATTGCAGGATAGACACCCAACAAAAGGTTGTCATTTCCTGATCCTATACTGTAATATAAAAAGGGATCCCATTTCTGAAGAGGCTTTTTGTTTTTGGCTAAAATCAGGAGACTCGGAGTCAGCATTAGGAGATGACCAGGAATGATGATGATAAAATCCTGATCTCTCCGAAAAGATGCAAATTCACCGACTCTTGCTTCTGATGTTAAAGCTATAAGAAAATAGCTCTCTACGATATCTTCTTAGGGGAAATGGCAGAATTAATCAAATTTGCCAAAAACTTGAGCTCTCTATACAGAGACCAAGATACTGAAGGGACTTTGGAGATAGTCACTGTAGTATTAAAGACTTGGTAATCTTGTGAAACATGTCTTAGTCTAAATCAACTCCAAAAGCCCACTTGAGAGGTTCTGTTACAGCAGATTTGTATAACAATATTACTAATGGTATAAGGTTCATATCTTCAGAGAAGTGAACCAGAAAAGAAGCCAAGAAGTCCAGTGTTATCTGGCAAAGAAACCTATCTATTAAGAAGGCCATCCATGCTTTCCAGACTGACTGGCAGTCTAGTGAAAGAAGACCTCTTAGAGCTCATCAAATATGTCATGTTGTATGCTGAGAATTTCCTACTGTATATACAGGATAGAACATCAAAGCATGAAGGCTCTGGGTTAGAAAGGAGGAAGCTTAGATAATCCGACTCTCTACTTTCTGATACAGCTGTGCTGACTGTACAGATTGTAACCTTGGTCTCATATGTTGGAGCAAGGGAAAACACATGTTTGGCCAATGTGGAGCTACTCACACAGCTGTTCCTGAAAACTCACAAAGGATATTCAAAGCCTTTGAAATAAAACTCTTTGGAGGAGACAGATATATCAACAACCATCTGTTCAAGTTCAGATTCAAGGCATTGCTTGCTACTGCCAGAGAATCTATATTTGGGGCTATGTATAGTGGATGCTTGTGGTCCTCTTTCATTACAACATAACTACTTGGAAATAAAGAACTGACTCTAGGACCTCTTGGAAAGAACATTGATCCAAGGTCCATTCTGTGTCCAGGACTGCCTGTCTAGACAAAGCATCTGCTACTACATTGAGAGAGCTAACATTTGGAATGGGGAAAGAAAAAATTCATCTCCCGAAGGAACTTCTTAAGTCATTGCATTGAGAATTCTCAAGTAGGATTCTCCCCTCCAGAAGCAACAGACTCCTGCCTTGTTGTATATGGACATTTTGATATAAGAGTTCTTTCTTAGACTGAGTTTCTTCAACGTTAGGAAAACTCCATTAAGTTCAAACACATTTATGTGAAATGCTTTAAACTGAGGGGACCATTTCCCGAACACATAGGTCTTCTCTGAATGATCTTCTCGACCCGACTGAAATGAGTCTGTTTGAAGGATCATGAAAATTGGGGGATGGACTAATGGGACCAACATAAAAAAGGACTTTGTTGTGGTCCATGGTCTGCAGCAACTATCTAAAGGTCTTTAAATCCTTTCCAAGCCACTCATTCTCCACGACCAATTTTGGTCTTTCACCCTGGTCTTTAACACATTGTCAACTACAGTACATTATAGAGCCAAACTGGAGAAGGCCTAATACCTTTATCAGTTAACATCTAGAAGAGAAGAGGCTTGAAATAAATAATTTGGCCATGCTTAGAATTCTTTGCCGAGATGTTTTTGGCATGCTTAGAGAGGTTTTTGACATATCCTGATGAAGACCTAGTCACAGAAATATCCTTTTCTGAACTAGTCTTGACTTTGTGAAGTTGGTCAGGAAACCTGGATCCTGAAAATCCTGAGACTTGTTTTGGATAACTGAGGGATAATCTTTTTGTCTCCGCCCAATTCACTCAGTCGTCCAAATAGGTGATGAATTGAACTGCCTGCAGCCATAAGATTTTAATCACTAACTTCACTAGTTTTCAACACTACTGGGGTGATATTGAAGCTGAAATGCATTATTTTGAACCTGCATAAACACCTCCTGAACCAAAACCCTCCATAAAGTCAGAAGGAGGGGGCAATAGGGACATAGCAATAAGCTTTTTTTAGATCTATTTTACAGGTCCAAGTCCCTTGGTGTAATAATTAGAAGACATGCCAGATGATCGCCATTTTGAATGTGTTGCATCTGAAGAGGTTATTTGAGTGAGACAGGTCAGGGATCACTCTATTATGATGCCACCTTGGCTACGAAAGGCAATTTTTGGCCTAACACATATTCCAACCACTGAAGTATTGAACAAACTGTCAAGAAGAAAACCCCACACCTCTGAGACTGCATCTGTCAAACTTGTTAGGACAGACTTGTACAGCATCAAGATAACCTCTTTTGGGGTTAGCTGGGGGGGCATATTCTACATGCTAGTTCATCCCCCTCTCTCTTCAACCCTAAAGGAGGGGAGAGAACATCTCCACTCCAAATACTGTATGTTTGTATGTATATTCATGCACAATTCCTTGTACTTGAAAATACTAGTCCATAACAGGATAATAAAATTTATTGGTTATTCACTCATCCATTACCATCTTTCTTTAAAAAAGTCACATTGATCATGACAAAAAAAAAAAAAAAAAAAAAGGTTTTTCGCTTGACTAGTTTAGGATCCAATGAAGATGGTTATACGATAGTTTACATGCTTTTAGAACATCAATGAAATCGGACTGGCCTTCCAAAGTTTCTTTTATGAACTAAATGTTTGATTAACTTAAGGATATCAATGGCTCCCTCCACCATATATTTTGGCAAATGGTAGAGTAAAATGTTAAAGTTGCTTTGACATTATTTCCATGTTTCAAGCTATGGATCCCTTAATGTTTGGTAAAGTCTAATATATGATTGATCTTGTTTTGATCAGTCTAATGTAATGCATACATACATATACTGAGCCACTTCCCCCAGTTTTGGGGGGTAGCCGACATTAAAAAAAAAGAAAAAAAAATATATATATATATATATATATATATATATATATATATATATATGTATATATATATATATATATATATATATATATATATATATATGTATATATATATATATATATATATATATATATATATATATATATATATATATATATATATATATATATATATATATATATAAAGGGGGACCTCTCCTTTCTACGTTCCTCCCAGCCTGACAAGGGACTCAACTGAGTTCGGCTGGTACTGCTAGGGTGCCACAGCCCACCCTCCCTCATTATCCACGACAGATGAAGCTTCATAATGCTGAATCCCCTACTGCTACTACCTCCGCGCTCTTCTAAGGCACCAGAGGAAGCAGCAGAGCCTACAGGAACTGCGTCCCAATCGCTCGCCATTCATTTCTATTTCTAGCACGCACTCTTGCCTCTCTCACATCTATCCTGCTATCACCCAGAGCTTTTTTCTCTCCATCCATCCACCCAAACCTTGGCCTTCCTCTTGTACTTCTCCCATCAACTCTTGCATTCATCACCTTCTTTAGCAGACAGCCATTTCCCATTCTCTCAACATGGCCAAACCACATCAACACATTCATATCCACTCTGGCTGCTAACTCATTTCTTAAACCCGTTATCACCCTCACCACTTCGTTCCTAACTCTATCTATTCAAGATACACCAGCCATACTCCTTAGACACTTCATCTCAAACACATTCAGTTTCTGTCTCTCCGTCACTTTCATTCCCCACAACTCTGATCCATACATCACAGTTGGTACAATCTCTTTCTCATACAGAACTCTTTACATTCATGCCCAACCCTCTAGTTTTTACTACTCCCTTAACTGCCCCCAACACTTTGCATCCTTCATTCACTCTCTGACGTACATCTGCTTCCACTCCACCATTTGCTGCAACAACAGACCCCAAGTACTTAAACTGATCCACCTCCTCAAGTAACTCTCCATTCAACATGACATTCAACCTTGCACCACCTTCCCTTCTCGTACATCTCATAACCTTACTCTTACCCACATTAACTCTCAACTTCCTTCTCTCACATACCCTTCCAAATTCTGTCACTAATCGGCCAAGCTTCTCTTCCGCGTCTGCAACCAGTACAGTATCATCCGCAAACAACAATTGATTTACCTGCCATTCATGGTCATTCTCGTCTACCAGTTTCAATCCTCGTCCAAGCACTCGAACATTCACCTCTCTCACCACTCCATCAGCATACAAGTTAAACAACCACGGCGACATCACACATCCCTGTGTCAGCCCAACTCTCACAGGAAACCAATCGCTCACTTCATTTCCTATCCTAACACATGCTTTACTACCTTTGTAGAAACTTTTCACTGCTTGCAACAACCTTCCACCAACCCCATATAACCTCATCACATTCCACATTGCTTCCCTATCAACTCTATCATACGCTTTCTCCAGATCCATAAACGCAACATACGCCTTCTTACCTTTAGCTAAATATTTCTCGCATATCTGCCCAACTGTAAAAATCTGATTCATACAACCCCTACCTCTTCTAAAACCACCCTGTACTTCTAAGATTGCATTCTCTGTTTTGTCCTTAATCCTATTAATCAGTACTCTACCATACACTTTTCCAACTACACTCAACAAACTAATACCCCTTGAATTATAACATTCATGCACATCTCCCTTACCCTTATATAGTGGTACAATACATGCGCAAACCCAATCTACTGGTGCCATTGACAACACAAAACACATATTAAACAATCTCACCAACCATTCAAGTACAGTCACACCCCCTTCCTTCAACATCTCAGCTCTTACACCATCCATACCAGATGCTTTTCCTACTATCGTTTCATCTAGTGCTCTCCTCACTTCCTCTCTTGTAATCTCTCACTCATTCTCACCTCCCATCACCGGCACCTCAACACCTGCAACAGCAATTATATCTGCCTCCCTATTATCCTCAACATTCAGTAAACTTTCAAAATATTCCGCCCACCTTTTCCTTGCCTCCTCTCCTTTTAACAACCTTCCATTTCCATCTTTCACTGTTTCTTCAATTCTTGAGCCAGCCTTCCTTACTCTCTTCACTTCTTTCCAAAACTTCTTCTTATTCTCTTCATATGAATGACCTAATCCCTGACCCCCCCTCAGGTCAGTTGCCCTCTTTGCCTCACTTACCTTGCACTTTACTTCCACTTTTTTCTCTCTATATTTTTCATACTTCTCTACACTATTACTCTGCAGCCATTCTTCAAAAGCCCTCTTTTTCTCATCCACTTTTACCTTCACTCCTTCATTCCACCATTCACTGCCCTTCCTCATGCTGCCTCCAACAAACTTCTTGCCACACACATCACTTGCAATCCCGACAAAATTTTCTTTTACTAACTTCCACTCCTCCTCTAAATTACCAGTTTCTCTTACTTTCACTTCGTCATATGCCATTCTCAACCTTTCTTGATATTTACTTTTCACCCTGGGTTTTATTAGCTCTTCAACCCAAACTAGCTCCCTTTTACATCCACCTACTCTATTCCCCCACTCTTTTTTTCTACAACTAATTTTCCTTCCACCAAAAAATGATCAGACACACCGTTAGCCATACCCCTAAACACGTGCACATCTTTCAATCCTCCAAACATTATTTTAGTTATCAACAGATAATCCATTAATGCCCTTTCTACCACTCTTCCACTTGCCACTCTTACCCATGTATACAGTACAGTACTTGTTTTTATCTTTCTTTTTGGAAAAGCTAGAACTTATCACTATCTCTTGCTGAACACATATCTACCAGTCTCTCACCACTCTCATTTTCACCTGGTAAATCATACTTCCCAATGACACCTTCTACCTCTCCAGCGCCCATTCTAACATTTAAGTCACCCATGACAACTACATAATTCCTTCTACCCAGTCCTTCTACACACCTAGTTAATTCATTCCAGAACTCATTCCGATCTTCTTCACTTTTCTCACAACCCGGCCCATAAGCACTGACAAAAGCCCAACATTCCCTACCCAACCTAACCCTTACCCTCATTAACCTAGATGATATCTCCTTCCATTCCACTTATTTACCTGTCATCCATTCACTTAGCAATAAAGCCACACCCTCTCTTGTTCTTCCCCTTTCAATCCCAGACACTCTACCAGACATTTCACCAGACATCACTTCACCCTACGGACATACTATACAAAATACTGGAGAAAATTGTAGAAAAATATGTACCAAAAAAAAAAACAATAAACAAAAGACATGCATACCAAGAGACAGAAGGATCTTATTTCAGAAAATTAGAAAGTAGAAGAAAAATCTTGCAAAGGAAAAAAATTTGTGGAAAATGATGGAAATAAAATGTAAGATAGAAAATGCAAAACAAAAGATTATACAATCGAAAGAAAATGAAAAAAGCGACTTAGAAGAAAGGACACTTCAAAATATAAAAAAAAAAACCCAAAGTACTTTACTCCTATGCAAAAAAGATGAATAAAGGGAGATTAGAAATAGGCCCTCTAAGAATTGAAGTACGGTTAACGAATGAAAAAAAGGAAATATGCAACATATTAGCAGAAAAATATAAGAGCGAGTTCATGCCAAGAATTGCGAATGAGAATAATGAAACAGAAATGAGAGAAGAAAATGTTGAATATCTAACGGATATAGATATTAATGAAGCAGATATTGTCAAGGCTATAAGCGAAATTAAAAATTGATCGGCAGCCAGACCAGATGGAGTTCCAGCGATTTTGTTAAAAAAACTGCACACACTATCGCGAAGCCACTTGCAATACTGCTAAGACAAAGTGTAGATATGAGCGAGATATATGTTAAACATAAATTAGCTTATATAACCATTATTTTCAAAAGAGGATCAAGATTAGAGGCAAGCAATTATAGACCTGTTAAGCTTGCCGCACACTGAGCCGGAACAGAACTGCCGCCGAAGCCACCAAAGCCTCGGAACAGAACAGAAACGACGTCCAGCGCGCACACTGAGCCAGAAACCACAGAACGGAACCGACACAGAATTTTATATAAACAAAGGAAGTTTTCCTTAATCATAACTGAGTTCTTATTTAATTGATGTTACAATGATTAGATATTCTGTATATCAATCTTTTATCGAATCCGTAGGCCAGATGTTTATGTTTTAAAAAAAGAAAAAAAAAATAATAATAATAATTAATAATCACTCCAAAATTCTTTGTAATAAATCATATGTTCACATCATTGTTATTAAGTACATTCGTCAAATTTCTGACATCAGCAAAAAAGAAAAAAAAAAATAATGATAATAATAATAAAACTAAACAATAATAAATAATAATCACTCCTAAAATCTTTGTATTAAATCATATGTTTACATCATTGTTATTGAAATACATTCGTCAAATTTCTGACATCAGAAAAATATTGGTTGCTACCACACTAACCTCCTAACCGATGCAGTCATTCTGCGCATGCGCAGCCTGTCAGACGTCACCGACGCTTCAGAAAAAATATCTTTCAAAGAATACTGCGTCGGTTCCGTTCTTTTCTGGCTCGTCGGTTCCGTTCTGTTCTGGCCCAGTGTGCGCAGTCAGGTAAGAATGCATGCTTTCGATTTCTATCGGACGTTTCGGTTCTGTTCCGGCGCGTCCGTTCGGGCTCAGTGTGCGGAAAGCTTTAGTCTAACATCACATATGAAAGTGTATGAGAGGGTAATAAAAAAGAAAATAATGAATCATTTGGTTAAAAATAATTTGTTTAATATAAGTCAACACCGTTTTGTGCCCGGAAAAAGTACACAAACCCAACTGATAGCACACTATGAAAACATACACAAAAATATGATGAATGAAAAAGACACAGATGTGATCTATCTAGATTTTGCAAAAGCCTTTGACAAGGTAGACCATAATATATTAGAGAAAAAATGAGAAAGCATAATATTGTGGGAAAGGAAAATGGGTAAAAAAATTCCTGCAAAACAGAAAACAGATAGTGGTTGCAAATGACGAGAAATCAGATGAAACTCAGGTAATATCTGGCGTGCCACAAGGTATGGTATTAGCTGCACTGTTGTTTGTTATTATGATCTCAGACATAGACTGTGATGTTAACAACTCTGTAGTGAGAAGTTTCGCCGATGACACAATAATAAGTAGAGAAATTACTTGTGATGAAGATAGGAGCTCACTACAAAGAGATTTAAACAAAATATATGAATGGGCAGATAAATAGGATGGTATCTAACTCCGATAAATTTGAATCAATAAATTATGGAAACAGAGAAGGAATAGTATATGCATACAAGGGACCTAATAACGAGACAATCACAAACAAGGAAGCAATTAAAGACCTTGGTGTAATGTTAAATAGGAATATGTTATGCAACGACCAAATAGCAACACTGTTGGCTAAATGTAAAGCAAAAATGGGAATGTTATTCAGACACTTTAAAACATGATATTTTAATTATAAAATAAATTTTTGAATATACTTACCCGGTGAATATATAATAGCTGAGCCTCTGGCGGCTCGACAGAAAAACACACAAAAACTCGCGAGCGATCGCTATGAAGGTTGCGGGTGTGTCCACTAGCGCCAACTATCGGCCAGATACCGCATATACATGTAAACAGACCCAATTTTTCTCATCCCGCTGGGTCTCTATCGGGGAGGAAGGGGGGGCCTTTAATTTATATATTCACCGGGTAAGTATATTCAAAAATTTATTTTATAATTAAAATATCATTTTTAAATATTTAACTTAGCCGGTGAATATATAATAGCTGATTCACACCCATGGTGGTGGGTAGAGACCAGAGTTAATTAAGTTTACAGCGTATATGCTTAGAGTTTTTGACAGTTATATCATAACAAAACCCAAATATATAAAGGTACCTGGTAAGGAAGTCGACTTAGACGATTACTCTGCCTTATTAGTCTGTCTTCCTCACGAAGCCCAGCGATCCTCTTAGGATGCTGAAAGACTCCCAGAAGCTGAAGTATTAAGGGCTGCAACCCATACAACAGGACCTCATCAAACCCCTAATCTGGGCGCTCTCAAGAAATGACTTTGACCACCCGCCAAATCAATCAGGATGCGAAAGGCTTCTTATCCTTCCGTACAACCCAAAAAACAATATTAAAAACATTTCAAGAGACAGATTAAAAAGGATATTGGAATTAGGGTAATGTAGTGGTAGAACCCTCACCCACTACTGCACTCGCTGCAACGAATGGACCCAGTGTGTAGCAGTCCTCGTAAAGAGTCTGGACATCTTTTAAGTAAAAATGACGCAAACACTGACTTGCTTCTCCAAAAAGTCGCGTCCATAATACTTTGCAGAGATTTATTTTGCTTGAAGGCCACGGAGGTTGCTATAGCTCTAACTTCGTGCGTCTTAACCTTAAGCAAACATCGGTCTTTCTCATTCAAGTGAGAATGAGCTTCTCGTATTAAAAATCTGATAAAATATGACAAAGCATTCTTTGACATAGGCAATGATGGTTTCTTAACTGAGCACCATAATGCCTCAGATTTACCTCGTAATGACTTAGTACGAGCTAAATAGAACTTAAGAGCTCTAACAGGACATAATACTCTTTCCAGTTCGTTGCCTACGATCTCTGATAAGCAAGGAATATCAAAAGATTTAGGCCAAGGACGAGAAGGCAGTTCATTTTTGGCCAGGAAACCAAGTTGAAGTGAACAAGTGGCTTTTTCTGTAGAAAAGCCAATGTTCTTACTGAAGGCATGAAGTTCACTGACCCTTTTAGCCGAAGCCAAGCACACTAGGAAAAGTGTCTTGAGGGTGAGATCCTTCAGGGAGGCTGAATGTAATGGCTCAAACCTGTCTGACATGAGGAACCTTAGGACCACGTCTAAGTTCCATCCAGGAGTTGCCAAACGACGTTCCTTAGAGGTCTCGAAAGACTTAAGGAGATCTTGGAGATCTTTATTGTTGGAAAGATCTAAGCCTCTATGTCGAAAGACCTAAGCCAACATGCTCCTGTAGCCCTTAATCGTGGGAGCTGAAAGGGAGCGAACCTTTCTCAGATGTAAAAGAAAATCTGCGATTTGGGCTACAGAGGTACTGGACGAGGACACAGATGCTGACTTGCACCAGTCTCGAAAGACTTCCCACTTTGACTGGTATACTCTAATGGTAGAAGCTCTCCTCGCTCTTGCAATCGCACTGGCTGCCTCCTTCGAAAAGCCTCGAGCTCTTGAGAGTCTTTCGATAGTCCGAAGGAAGTCAGACGAAGAGCGGGGAGGCTTTGATGGACATTCTTTACGTGGGGCTGACGTAACAGATCTACCCTTAGAGGAAGACTTCTTGGAAAGTCTACCAGCCATTGAAGTACCTCGGTGAACCACTCTCTCGCGGGCCAGAGGGTAGCAACCAACGTCAACCTTGTCCCTTCGTGAGAGGCGAACTTCTGCAGTACCTTGTTGACTATCTTGAATGGTGGGAATGCATATAAGTCCAGAAGAGACCAATCCAGTAGAAACGCGTCTATGTGGATTGCTTCTGTATCTAGGACTGGAGAGCAATAGATTGGTAACCTTTTGGTCAACGAGGAGGCAAAGAGGTCTATGGTGGGTGGGTTGACCCCAAGTAGCCCAAAGACTCTTGCCCACGTCCTTGTGGAGGGTCCATTCCGTGGGTATCACCTGACCCCTCCGACTGAGACAGTCTGCCAAGACGTTCAAGTCCCCCTGGATGAATCTCGTCAACAGGGAGATGCCTCGATTTCTTGACCATAAGAGAAGGTCCCTTGCGATCTCGAGCAGCGTGAAGGAGTGTGTGCCTCCTTGCTTGGAGATGTACACTAAAGCTGTGGTGTTGTCTGAGTTGACCTCTACCACTTAGTTTCGAAGAAGTTTTCGAATATCATCAAGGCCAAGTGGACTGCTAATAGCTCCTTGCCGTTGATGTGCATGCTCTTCTGACTTGAGGTCCACAGACCCGAGCATTCCCGACCGTCCAGGGTCGCACCCCAACCCAAATCCGACGCGTCTGAGAACAACACGTGGTTTGGGTTCTTGACTGCTAGGGATAGTCCCTCTCTCAGACTGATATTGCTGTCCCACCATTTCAGGCATGCCTTTACTGGTTCAGAGACTGGGAATGATACCGTCTCTAACGTCTTGTCCTAGTTCCAGTGAGAGGCTAGATGGAACCGGAGAGGCAGAAGGTGTAGTCTCCCTAGTGAGACAAACTGCTCCAGGGATGAGAGAGTCCCTACGAGACTGTTCCAACTCCTGACTGAACAAACGTTCTCTTTTCAGCATTAGTTGGACTTCGAGCAGGGCTTGTTCTATTCAGGTGGCAGACGGAAAAGCCCAAAAAAACTGGACTGCGAATCTCCATCCCCAAATATAGAATAATCTGGGATGGGATCAGTTGGGACTTTTAGGTTGACCAAAAGTCCCAACTCCCTGGCCAGACTCAACGTCCAATGTATATCCTGCAGACAGCGAAGACTGGACGATGCTCTGAGAAGCCAGTCGTCCAAGTACAGGGAGGCTCGGATCCCCGATAGATGGAGGGATTTTGCCACATTCCTCATGAGCCTCGTAAACACGAGAGGAGCAGGACTGAGGCCAAAGCACAGGGCTCGAAACTGGTACCCCACATTCCTGTAAACAAACCTCAGAAACGGTTGGGAATCCGGGTGTATAGGAATGTGGAAGTATGCCTCCTGAAGGTCGAGAGAGACCATCCAGTCGCCTTCCATTAATGCTGTCAAGACAGCCTGGTAGACTTCATCGTGAAGTTTGTCTTGACAAAGAACACATTGAGCGTACTTGCCTCTTACGTACTCCTGCAGTGAACATGGCTGCCAGATCATTGGAGCCATCCCTGAGGGACTTGTTCCTGCAGAGAACGTGGCTGTCAGATCATTGGAGCCATCCCTGAAAGCCTTGTTTATGCATGACATAATTGTACAGCAAAACTTCAAACGCTCGAAAAAACTCCTAACAGGAGATGGTCTAGCTCTGAAGTCGACCATAAAAACTTGGAGCGTCTCATGGCCAGGCGCCAGGGAGAGTCTATGAGGTTTGAGAAGTCTATCTGGGCAGAGGCAGGAACTCCCAAGCCGAGAACTTCTCCCTTGTCATATCAGACTCTCGCTCTATAAGCCAGCTTAAAAGTAGGGAAAGCAAAGGCTGTCTCCCCCAAACTCCTCCTGGTGATTATCCAGTCACCTAGCAAACGTAAAGCTCTCTTAGAAGAGCGAGAGAGCACTAGCTTATAAAACAACGGCTTCGAAGTAGCTAGGCCTAGTGTAAACTCTGACGTTTAGGCGAACGAGGAGCAGCAGTTACAAAAAGATCCGGACAAAGATCCTTAAAAATCAGCATGATTTATTTAAAGTCCATAGAGGGCTGAGCAGCTTTAGGCTCCTCTCCGTCTGACAGAGTCCTCAAGGGAATATCAGTAGGAGGGGGAACAGCAACTTCCTCATCTGAAGGAACCTTGTCCGACAATAGCCGAGTCTCAAGCAAGGGAGAGACCTGCCGTGGTGGCAATGCTTGACAAGCAGAGTCCACACGCAAAGGAGCAACAGTAGCAGTCAAGGACGCTATGTCATGTAACTGCTTAAAGGACTGACCAGTAACAACAACAGGTGCGGGAGGACGTTCGACGTCAACTCGAGACTGCCTTGACTGCTTAGACTGAGCAGTCAAAACAACTCTTGACTGCGGTGCTTGACGCTCAACGTCAAAACAAGTCAACTATGCTGGTTGGTGAACGTCCTGAACGTCAACAAGAGCAAGCGGCAGCGGCTGAACGTCCACAAGCGGCTGAGAGTCAACACGGGACTGCATCGAGTGAGGCTCTACAAAACACGATTGACGTGACTTTGTAACGTCAATGTCAACAGGACGAGCAAAGGCTCGTTTGGGCGGCTGACGGCCAAGATCTCGATCAGCTAAGCGGCGAGGATCATCGTGAACCTGCTCAACAAAATAGTCCTCCATAAGAGAGGCAAGCTTATTCTGCATGTCTTGCCGTACAACCCATTTAGGATCAACGGGAATGGTTGCGGTAAGAGACGAGGGTAACGTCTGTGACTGCAAAACCTTGCCTACAAAAAGACTCTCGGAGCCTGTGTTACGCTTTTGTTTAGGCGGCGAGCAGTCTTCCGATGACTGCATAGGGTCAGAGCTGTCCTAATGGTTAAAACCAGGACGCTGGACCTATCCTGAAAGGACTGACTTTCGCTTAAAGGGCCTCGAAACCTTGTTCCACGGTTTCTTATGCGAAAAGCCTTCGGATGACGAGGAGAAAATCGTCTCGCTCGTCTTATGGTAGGGGCGGTGTTGATGAGACACGCCTGAAACCATAGAGGGAACGTCTGTTCGCTGATCAAGTCCTCGCGAACCCATAAGTCGTACGACATTACTTCTCCCCTGGGCTTGGGAGCTTGCAAGAGGTCTCGGACTAGGCGAACGACAGGCACGAACAGACGAACCCTCGGTCGCAACACTGATAACACTTTGCGCAATTATCACTTTATCACTACGATTTTCTGTTTTGCACTTACTTCACTGAAATCGAATTTTTCAACAATTCACATTAGGTATGAATAAAACTGATTTCTACCTGAAGCACGCAATTCTACCCTCATCAAAAGGTTATAATTGCGAAATCAGTCGTATAATGTAAGCACATTAATACAAGCAAAAAACAGTAAACATATATTAAGATAAAAAGATCAGTGGCTGGAAAGGAGACTAAACACTAGTTCATTCAAAACTACGTTTTCAATCTCTCACCGTACAGTGCCTTGGGACGAGAATAAAAACTAAAAACGTTTTATCCTTTCTCCCCGTACAGAGACTAGGGACGAGAGTAAAAAAAAAAAAAAAAAAAAACTGACTCGAGAACAACGTTACTCGCTTGGGACGAGAATAAAGATCGGAACGTTCTCTCTTCCTCTCTCTCTCTCCGTCTCCCTCTCTCTCTTGATTTCGCACCGAAGAGAAGAGCCCACTTACCTTTCGTCAATAAACAGGTTATTTGACCAAAGGAAAAAACTGAAAGGTTTTTCAATTAACAAGTTCCTTTAAAATAGTATTTAAAACATTTAAGCTTTGAAAGAAGAATGAACAAAACGTCAGAATCGATTTACTCTTTCTGCAAAGTGAAACCGTGATTCTCTCTCTCTCTATCGTAACGATAGAGCGCAAACTGCGTAGCATAAACTAAACTAAACGTTAGTTCATCTTTGAAACAGTACGAAGACTATTCAAAGAAAATCTTTCATAAAATATCTACTAAAAAATATTCATTTAATAAGTTTTAAATCATTTGCTCTGTAAAAGTTATTTACGATTGAAAGGGCTCAACGTTGTTTAACTTCGGATTCCAAGTTAGGACCGCCTACTCTCGGATTAGACGAGGAATATGAAAGGTCGCATATAAACAAATCATTAAAATTTATCTTGATGTTTATTATAAATGGAAAGCTAATCGAAGAGGCCTAATAAAGGCGGTTGAGATATAAAATATATAGAGGAAAAATGATATTTTGATTATAAAATAAATTTTTGAATATACTTACCCGGTGAATATATAGCTGCAACTCTGTTGCTCGACAGACAAACTCTACGGAAAAACTCGCCAGCGATCGCTACACAGGTTGCGGGTGTGCCCAACAGCGCCATCTGTCGACCAGATACCCAGCTCTTATGTAAACAAAGACTCAATTTTCTCCTCGTCCCACCGCGTCTCTATTGGGGAGGAAGGGAGGGTCATTTAATTTATATTCACCGGGTAAGTATATTCAAAAATTTATTTTATAATCAAAATATCATTTTTAAATATTTAACTTACCCGGTGAATATATAGCTGATTCACACCCAGGATGGTGGGTAGAGACCAGTAATATAGGCTATGTTTACATTTTATGAGCTAAGAGTTTTTTATTTCATTTTAGAAGTTATCAAAATAACAAAAACAAAATAAATAGGTACCTGGTAAGGAAGTCGACTTGAACAATTACTCTGCCTTTTAAGTACGTCTTCCTTACGGAGCCTCGCGATCCTCTTAGGATGCTGATCGACCCCTAGGAGCTGAAGTATCAAGGGTTGCAACCCATACAACAGGACCTCATCAAACCCCTAATCTAGGCACTCTCAAGAAATGACTTTGACCACCCGCCAAATCAACCAGGATGCGAAAGGCTTCTTAGCCTTCCGGACAACCCATAAAAAAACAACACTTCAAGAGAAAGATTAAAAGGATAAGGAATTAGGGAATTGTAGTGGTTGAGCCCTCACCCACTACTGCACTCGCTGCTACGAATGGTCCCAGTGTGTAGCAGTTCTTGTAAAGAGACTGGACATCTTTCAAGTAAAATGACGCGAACACTGACTTGCTTCTACAATAGGTTGCGTCCATTATACTTTGCAGAGATATATTTTGCTTAAAGGCCACGGAAGTTGTTACAGCTCTAACTTCGTGCGTCTTCACCTTAAGCAAAGTTCGGTCTTCCTCACTCAGATGTGAATGAGCTTCTCGTATTAACAATCTGATAAAGTCTGACCAAGCATTCTTTGACATAGGCAAGGATGGTTTCTTAACTGAACACCATAAAGCTTCAGATTGGCCTCGTAAAGGTTTAGTACGCTTTAAATAGAACTTAAGAGCTCTAACAGGGCATAAGACTCTTTCTAGTTCATTGCCTACGATCTCCGATAAGCTGGGGATATCGAAAGATTTAGGTCAAGGCCGAGAAGGCAGCTCATTTTTGGCTAGAAAACCAAGTTGCAGCGAACAAGTGGCTTTTTCTGACGAAAATCCGATGTTCTTGCTGAAGGCATGAATCTCACTGACTCTTTTAGCCGAGGCTAAGCATACCAGGAAAAGAGTCTTAAGAGTGAGATCTTTCAGGGAGGCTGATTGTAACGGCTCCAACCTGTCTGACATGAAGAATCTTAGTACCACGTCTAAATTCAATCCAGGGGTAGCCAAACGACGCTCCTTGGTGGTCTCAAAAGACTTAAGGAGGTCTTGCAGATCTTTATGTTTGGAAAGATCTAAGCCTCTATGCCGGAAGACCGATGCCAACATGCTTCTGTAGCCCTTGATAGTGGGAGCTGAAAGGGATCGTCCTTTTCTCAGGTATCAGAGAAAAACAGCTATTTGAGCTACAGAGGTACTGGTCGAGGATACAGAAACTGACTTGCACCAGTCTCGGAAGACTTCCCACTTCGATTGGTAGACACTAATGGAAGACGCTCTCCTTGCTCTAGCAATCACACTGGCTGCTTCCTTCGAAAAGCCTCTAGCTCTCGAGAGTCTTTCGATAGTCTGAAGGCAGTCAGACGAAGAGCGTGGAGGCTTTGGAGTACCTTGTTTACGTGTGGCTGACGTAGAAGGTCTACCCTTAGAGGAAGACTACTGGGAACGTCTACTAACCATCGAAGTATCTCGGTGAACCATTCTCTCGCGGGCCAGAGGGAAGCAACTAACGTCAACCTTGTCCCTTCGTGAGAGGCGAACTTCTGCAGTACCTTGTTGACAATCTTGAACGGTGGGAATGCGTAGAGATCCAGATGTGACCAATCTAGGAGGAAAGCATCTATATGTATTGCTGCTGGGTCCGGGACTGGAGAGCAATAGATTGGAAGCCTCTTGGTCAGCGAGGTTGCAAAGAGATCTATGGATGGTTTACCCTAAGTGGCCCAAAGTCTCTTGCACACATCCTTGTGGAGGGTCCATTCGGTTGGAATTACTTGCCCTTTCCGACTGAGACAATCTGCTATGACGTTCAAGTCGCCTTGGATGAACCTCGTTACTAGGGAGATGTCTTGACCTTTTGACCAGATGAGCAGGTCCCTTGCGATCTCGTACAACGTCAGTGAGTGGGTACCTCCTTGTTTGGAAATGTACGCCAAGGCCGTGGTGTTGTCCGAGTTAACTTCCACCACTTTGTCTCGAAGGAGAGACTTGAAGCTTTTCAAGGCCAGATGTACTGCCAACAGCTCCTTGCAGTTGATATGCATGCTCCTCTGACTCGAGTTCCACAGTCCTGAGCATTCCCGACCGTCTAGTGTCGCGCCCCAGCCCACGTCCGATGCGTCCGAGAAGAGAACGTGGTTGGGAGTCTGAACAGCCAGGGGAAGACCCTCTCTTAAGTTGATATTGTCCTTCCACCAAGTCAGACAAGACTTTATCTTTTCGGAAACCGGGATCGAGACCGCTTCTAGCGTCTTGTCCTTTTTCCAGTGAAAAGCTAGATGGTATGAAGAGGACGGAGGTGTAGTCTTCCTAGTGACACAAATTGTTTCACGGATGACAGCGTCCCTACCAGACTCATCCACAGCCTGACTGAGCAGCGTTCCTTCTTCAGCATCTTCTGGATGGATAGCAGGGCTTGATCTATTCTGGGGGCTGATCGTCTTGTTGTTCAGCAACGTCCTCATCAGAGGGTTCCTCATCCGAAAACTGATGAGGAAACGGCAACGGAGTGGGCAACGTCTGGCTCGCTGAGTCTGGTCGCACTGGTGCATGCGTGACGGAGCCGGACGCAACATCATGGAACTGCTGCAAAGTCTGTAAACTGTCAACAACCATGGGTGCGCGAGGAAGCACAGCGTCAACCCGAGACTGTCTAGACCGTCTGGGTTGTGCAGTCAACACCCTACCGGGTTGCTGAGGTTGACGCACTGCGTCAAAACAAGTCACCTCTGCTGGTTGTTGAACGTCCTGAACGTCAACAACCACCTCCGAGCGTCGCTTAACGACAACGTGCGGCTGGCAACCCACACTGGGTCGCATCGGTGGAGGAACCACCTCAACTGGCAGACGCGAGTAGGTTACCTCAGCGTCAACAGGGCGCACAACCGACCGGTTGGAAGGTTGTTGGCCAGAAGGTTCGGTAGCAACCTTCTCCGTATTAAAGTCCTCTATCAAGAACGCAAGCTTGGACTGCATGTCTTGCAGCAAAGCCCATTTAGGGTCTACGGGAGCAGGTGCGGCCACAGACGGGGTTAGCGACTGAGGCGGTACCGCTTTCCATCCCTGAAAGCCTTGTTTATGCATGACATAATTGTACAGCAAAACTTCAAAGGCTCGAAAACAGCTGTGAAGTTGACCTGTAAAAAACTTGGAGCGTCTCCTGGCCAGGCGCCAGGGAGAGTCTACGAGATTTGAGAAGTCTATCTGGGCAGAGGCATGAACTCCCAAGCCGAGAACTTCTCTCGTGTCATATCAGACTCTCGCTCTATAAGCCAGTTTAAAAGAAGGGAAAGCAAAGGCTGTATCCCCCAAACTCCTCCTGGTGAAAAACCAGTCGCCTAGCCAACGTAAAGCTCTCTAGGAGAGCGAGAGAGCACTAGCTTAAAAACAACGGCTTCGAAGTAGCTAGGCCTAGTGTAAGCTCTGACGTTTAGGCGAACGAGGAGCAGCAGTTACAAAAAGATCCGGACAAAGATCCTTAAAAAAATCATCATGATTTAATTAAAGTCCATAGGGGGCTAAGCAGCTTTAGGCTCCTCTCCATCTGACAGAGTCCTCAAGGGAATATCAGTAGAAGGGGGAACAGCAACTTCCTCATCTACAGGAACCTTGTCCGATAAAAGCTGAGTCTCAAGCAAGGGAGAGACCTACCGTGGTGGCAATGCTTTACAAGCAGAGTCCACACTCACTGGTGCATTAGTAGCGGACCAGAACGCAACGTCATGTAACTGCTTGACAGTCTGTGAACTGTCAACAACTGAACTGTCAACCACAACAGGTGCGTGAGGACGCACAGCGTCCACTCGAGACTGCTTTGACTGCCTAGACTGAGCAGTCAAAACAACTCTAGAATGCGGAGGTTGACGCACAGCGTCAAAACAAGTCAACTCCGATTGTTAGTGAACGTCTTGAACGTCAACAGGAGCATCAGCAAGTGGCCTAACGTCCAAATGCGGCTGAAAAACCACACGAGACCGCATCGAGTGTGGTTCTAAACAACCTGACTGACGTGACTTAGCTACGCCAACGTCAACAGTAAGCACAAAGGAACGTTAGGTTGGCTGAAAGCCAGGATATTGATGAGATAAACGGCTAGACTCAACGGACTAATCGGCAGAATAGTCTTCCATAAGGGAGGCAAGCATATACTGCATGTCTTGCCATACAACCCATTAAGGATCAACGGAAATGGTTGTGGTAAGAGACGAGGGTAACGTCTGTGACCGCAACACTTTGCCAACAAAAAAGACACTCGGAGTCTGTGTTACGCTTTTGTTAGGCGGCGAGCAGTTATCCGATGACTGCATAGGGTCAGAGCTGTCCTAATGGCTGTAACCAGGACGCTGGACCTGTCCTGAAAGGACTGACTTTCGCTTAAGGGCTTCAAAACCTTGTGACAGGTTTCTTATGCGAAAAGCCTTCGGATGACGAGGAGAAACAACGTCTCTCTCGCCTTATGGTAGGGGAGATCTTGGTAAGATACACCCGATACCATAGAGGGAAAACGTCTGTTCGTTGATCAAGGCCTCTCGAACCCATAAGTCGTTTGACATTACTTCTCCCCTGGGCTTGGGAGCATGCAAGAGGTCCCGGACTAGGTGAACGACAGGCACGAACAGACGAACCCTCGGACGCAACACTGTAACACTTTGCGCATATCACTTTATCACTTCGATTTTCTGTTTTGCACTTATTTCACTGAAATCGAAACTTTTACTGATTTCTACCTGAAACACGCAATTCTACCCTTCATTAAAAGGTAGTAATTGCGAAATCAGTCGTATAATGCAAGCTCATTAATACCAGCAAAAAACAGAAAACATATTTTAAGATAAAAAAATCAGTGGCTGGGAAAGAGACTAAACACTAGTTCATATAAACTACGTTTTCAATCTCTCACTGCACATAGCCTGGGGACGAGAATAAAAAACTAAAAACGTTTTATCCTTCCTCCCCGTACAGAGACTAGGGACGAGAGTAACTCGAGAACAACGTTACCCGCTTGAACGGAACGTTTTCTCTCCTCTCTCTCCCTCCGTCTCTATCTCTCTCTCTCTTTCTCTCTTGATTTCGCACCTAAGAGAAGAGCCCAATTATATTTCGTCAAAAAAACATGTTATTTGACTAAAGGAAAAAACTGAAAGGTTTTTCAAATAAAAAGTTCCTTTAAAATAGAATTTAAAACATTTAAGCTAAGAAAGAATGAACAAAACGTCAGAATCGATTTACTCTTACTGCAAAGTGAAACCGTGATACACTCTCTCTCTATCATAACGATAGAGCGCATGTTGAACGTCCTGAACGTCAACAACTGCGTAGCATAAATAAACTAAACGTTAGTTCATCTTTGAAAACAGTACGAAGACTATCAAAGAAATTCTTTCATAAAATATTACATTTAAAAAGTTTTAAATCCTTAGCTCTTTAAAAGCTAATTACGATATAAAGGGCTCAACGTTGATTAACTTCGGTTTCCAAGTTAGGACCGCCTACTCTCAGGAAAGGTCGCATATAAACAAAACATTAAAATCTATTTTTATATGTTTATAATAAATGGAAAGTTAATCGAAGAGGCCTAATAAAGGCGGAGAGATATAAAATATATAGAGGAAAATCTATAAATAATTTATAACGTGATAAGATAATTACTAAAAGCCTAAACACACTTCCGTCTAAGGGAAGGGTCGGCCATTTAAAAGTCAAAGAAAGTCCATACTCTCTTTGTCACCATAATTAAATCTATCCAAAACGAGTTCAAGATTTAAGATGAAGATAAAACACCTGCATTGCGAAAGCTCAAAACTAGAATATAGTACCTCACCAAAAAGATGTGAAAAACTCCAGTTTAGCAACAGCGAGTAAAGTACGTCTTGTCGACACGTCGACAGAGAGAAAATTGAGTCTTTGTTTACATAAGAGCTGGGTATCTGGTCGACAGATGGCGCTGTTGGGCACACCCGCAACCTGTGTAGCGATCGCTGGCGAGTTTTTCCGTGGAGTTTGTCTGTCGAGCAACAGAGTTGCAGCTATATATTCACCGGCTAAGTTAAATATTTAAAATCTATAATTAATTTATAACGTGATAAGATAATAGCTAAAAGCCTAAAACACACTTCCGTACTAAGGGAAGGGTCGGCCATTTAAAAGTCAAAGAAAGTCCAAAAAACAATCCAAAGTCATCAAAAATTAAATCTATCCAAAAACGAGTTCAAGATTTAAGTTGAAGATAAAACACCTGCACTGCGAAAGCTCAAACCAAAAGGAAGTACTTCACCAAATATGTTGAGAAAACTCCAGGTTATACAGTGAGTATTGATACGTCTTGTCGTTAAGGCCGACAGAGAAAAATTGGGTCTGTTTACATGTATATGCGGTATCTGGCCGATAGTTGGCGCTATAGGGCACACCCGCAACCTTCATAGCGATCGCTCGCGAGTTTTTGTGTGTTTTTCTGTCGAGCCACCAGAGGCTCAGCTATTATATATTCACCGGCTAAGTTAAATATTTAAAAAAGAAAAGTTGAACATATGATTATGCTTTACAAAACTTATGTACGTAGTACACTCGAGTACTGCAATGTGATATGGTACCCACACTACCAAAAGGATATTGCGCAAATAGAGAGTGTACAAAGGTCCTAAACTGCTAGAATAGAAGAAGTTAAGGACCTTGACTACTGGAAAAGACTGCAATTTTTAAAACTATACAGTCTAGCAAGGAGAAGAGAACGCAACATGATAATACAAGCATGGAAACAAATAGAAGGAATTACTGGAAACATCATGAAGCTAAAAATATCAGAAAGAGCAAGCCGAAGTAGATTAATAGTGCAAAAAAATATACCAAGAAAACTAAGGAAAGTGCACAGGACATTAATCCACTACGCACCAGCCTCGATAATGCAGCAACTATTTAATGCGCTGCCAGCTCATCTAAGAAACATATCAGGAGTGAGCGTAGATGTGTTTAAGAATAAGTTCGATAAATACCCAAGATGTATCCCAGACCATCCAAGACTGGAGGATGCAAAATACACCGGAAGATGCATTAGCAACTCTCTGGTGGATATACGAGGTGCCTCACACTGAGGGACCTGGGGGAACCCAAACATAGAATGAGGCAATAAGAATAAGGAATAAGGTAAGGCTCACACAAGGCCAACACATCCATCCTTCTATTCCTATACATACTTCCAATCTCACATCTTTTACTCTCTATCGTACTACATCCACGCACATTCAAACACCCCAAAACTAGAGTCAGGGGAGTAGTCACTCTCCCCCCAGCTCCATCTCTTTGATGATGTCTCACAGGATTGTAAATACAGGAGAGGGGGTTCAGCCCCCTCGTCTAATGTAATACCAGAGCAAAATACTATGACCCAGCTAATACAGTTCTTTATACACTATTACAAAATCAAAGTCACAAAGAAAGGTAATAGGCAACTCATTTTGTCTATGTCCAAATCAAAGGTGAAAAAAAAAAATAATTTGCTGCTAATTCAATTTGTGAGTCTAAACACTGAATCAAAGCACTGTACTGCATAAAGTAGGCAAAGTTGCATCAACAGTTTTATCCTTTACTGTACTTAGTATTCTGTTTGATATATTCATCTTATTTTTCATGTTTTTACATACAGTACCATTTACAAATATTTAATGGTAGTGTATCACACAAATAACTTTTACTGCCAAGTTCAAATTTTACATAACTTTGAAGTAACTACTCAGCCCAGGTTTACAATCAAAATAAAAAGAGGAAAAAATTGGTAATAACTTACATTTAGCATGTCATATGTTTGATTAAAATACTGTCCATACAATTTTTTATAGCAACTTCAATATTATTTGTGACTTTTCTATACAAAATCTTTATATTACAACTTTCAGTAAGTATTTGAAATTCAATACATATAGTATGCCTAGTATAGGACAAAAGGTACTTTTGAAATGGGATTGTTTCTTTCGTGTAGGTAAATACAATATTTTCTTAATGATGCTTACTAAACTGAGGCCTTTTGACATTACTGTATTAACATAGTGATTACCCTTCTTCAAATAAACCTAAACATGAATGGCCAAATTAGATTAACTTCATCAGCACATATGAAGGAGTACCTAATGTTGCACAATTGAAAACTTGAACAACCGATATAAAAATTACCAACTATTATCATTATCTACCCTTGAAGCAAGAAAGACAAAATGCTAAATGTACATTTAATATTGATCTTTGTAAGTATGTGAGATTACTTGTACAGGATGAAATATGAAATGATTACAAACTATGTAAAAATGGATAAAAAATGCAATATATATATTTTCTTAAAACACCTCAAGTTCTGGAAAACTTTAAACTTCTTTATCTGAAAGTATCAATGGGTTTTTACCTATGCATAAAATACATATGAAGAATTTTAAAAGAAATGTATCCCAAAAATTCAAGAGAAATACATTTAGTTAAGCACTGAGCAAAAGAGAAGAGAGAAGGGTAAGGGAAATGCAATCTCTTACAATGAAAAAAAGAAAAATAGATGAATGAATACCAATGCTGACTGAATGCTTCAGGTGATTGTTTAGCATCAATTGCAAATTAATCTCTAAGATATAAATTTAGAACATTAAATATTCTTGATATTCAGGCATGTAACTAATAAAAAATAAGATTACTGACAAAAAAAAACTGTCTAAATAACATTAATAAATACAGAATAAATAAAACACTAAAGACATGAAATTACAGTAATACTTCAGTTTGACTAACTTTAAATATGAGCATATCAGGAAGTAAGCATACAAATTCAAATTGCATTACAAGCATTACATCAATTTTAGAGCAAAATTTTTGCTCAGTATGGGCATTTTTCACAGACAAATACAATACAAATGAATCTATCTTGCAATTAAAAAAAAATTTCTTTGGTGTAATGAGTGGAGAAGAGTAAAAATAGTTTGATTTAAAATTATAGAAAAAAGAGCAATAAAAGGATAAAAACCTTGCCTCTCTCTAGAGACCAATGCATCTGAAAATTATAGTTTATTCCCTTTCTCCTTTTCTAAGATGAACATTGTATTTTTATGCGGAGAGTGAGCAAAATCCAGGAAGGAGTCAGCTTCAAATTCACCTCTAAATAGAGCAAAAGTATCATCAATATATCTAACATAAGATGGAGATGATATCTCAAAGGGAAATTTTCATGCATGGTCTCTTCCAAGGAGAGCATAAAAATATTAGCAAAAGTGCATATTTTAAGGAAAACTGCTTTCTCACCAAAATAATTTTCTAATATCTTATTAAACTAAATGATAAGATGGCTCAGTCTCCAAAAATACCTACAGTTCCTAAACTAAAATTTTATGTGTTTTCCTTTTCCCCATGATGATTACCTTAAAATGAAAAAAAAAAATCACGAAAATCATCCAACAACACTTTTCAGCTGTTGAAGTAAAACTTATCCCTAAGAATCCTCTCAGAATTGGCTTGCATTTTCATTTTAAAGATCAGATCAAGTATTTTGAAGATATATTTGCCCAAAGTTTACTCTGGGACCTATGTAGGATCTAGCAAGAGATTGTTGAAGGTCAGAATTGATTCCCATAAAAGTGTAAGCTTTCGAACAGGTTGCAGAAAATCCAGCCCTGAACACTCAAAGATTCACAATCATGCTAAAATATGCAAACTAAATATTGACTACTGTACAAGGATTTTACCATTATAGGTCAAGTACCAAATAACCATTACTTGCCTACTGTTGAATCAACGATGATTAAACGACTAGTTTCAATGTTAAGCACCTAAGCTTCCTCCATTCAATTATATTTGTAATAGCCTTCTTTATTTTGTTTTGTTCCTGTTGATGGCATTCAATAATTCATTATGCTTCTGCGAGGTTGGTTCCACTTTTCTGTCTTATGTATATAATATACTGAATTTTCTCTTTAATTTCATTGTTTTTCACAAATTTTTACCGTCTTAAAGGAATTTGTTTAATTTTCACTCTACTCTTGTTATGTATATGCTTCCTATTTGTAGCCCAGGAAAATGTTATTATGAAAATCAAAAATATTGGGAATAAAAAGATTTTAGGAGCAACTGCTTTCCCTATCTATATTGTAAAATTTACATATATTACTAGCTGTTGCTACCTTTACTGAGATATATATATCTATATATATATATATATATATATATATATATATATATATATATATATATATATATGTGTGTGTGTGTGTGTGTGTGTGTACTGTATGTATATGTACTGATATATATATATATATATATATATATATATATATATATATATATATATATATATATATATATATATATATATATATATATATATATATATATATCAGTGCATATACATACAGTACACTACACACACACACACACACACACACACACACACACATATATATATATATATATATATATATATATATATATATATATATATATATATATATATATATATATATATATATATATATATATATATATATATTATATATATATTTATATATGTGTGTAGTGTACTGTACGTATATGTACTGATATGTGTGTGTGTGTGTATATACTGTATATATATATATATATATATATATATATATATATATATATATACATTAATTTTTTCTGTACTACATTAAAAACTAAAATTTACTTGTTTGTAAACTTAAAATATATTGTTAATAACCATATATTATTCAAATTGCATTTATAAATAAAATACAAAATGGGAAAGGTTATTTGTGGTTTAGCCTAATGACAAGTAAATGTAGACCAGTAATTCGACTTATGTCGCCTCTCCTGGAACCAATTACTGATGTAGGTTGAGGTATACCTGTATATAGATTATAACTCATCATAAACTGATAACACAATCAAAATTTACAAATTAAATCTTGTGCAATGATACCCAATAAACAAAAACATTTTTGAAATATTAAGTCAACAAAATGTTACCAAAAGCAAAGAAGAAATATTTCTTCAGGTTCAGTATTGTTCATTACAAATTCACAAATGTCAAGATTATCTTCCTGAATTTTGGAATACACAATCCATGAATTTAAGTCTCCCACGAAATGTGCTTTTTCATTAATCCATGAAAATTTTTATCCAAGAAAATAAATGATTCTACAGTAACCTAAGCGCAAACATACACTGAATAAAGGGCCAAACATATGGTAATTATTGCTAACAGTGACCAAACTAACCTAAAAAAACTAAAAAAACTGATATCAGACCAATCAAAATACTCTAAGCATAAAAGGAAAACTTGTGCTGTACTTATAATTTTTTAGTGCTACCGGCCACAAGATGACAACTTTTCCACGGGAATTCTTTCACCTAATTACTTTAAATAAATTGCTAGTAATCAATTGTTAAAATACAATACGGACAAAATTAATTGATAAATGAGAGGACAAAAGCAAAAAGCATTAACCTCGAGAATTAAGAATGATAGGTTTCAAGCACTGGCAAAAAAATTAATGACCTGGTCTGACAGGTAAATATCTAAATATCTACCTACATACAGTACCGGTATACGTACATAGTATTTACAGCCACAGTACAGTACAGCACTATAGGCTGAAGAATTTTTGTCCAGGAAAATCTTATGGCTAATAGAATGGGCATCATAAGCAATGGATTTGTTTTTAAGCATTTTTAATATTATTTTCTTTCCAATTCTTTAGAATTGCTTTAAAATGGGAAGGCTATTATGTGAAAAATTGGATAAATATTAATCATTCGTAATATACAATAAATAAATATTAATATTAATAATACTAAATTAACAGTACAGTAAAAGCATATATAAAGTAGATTGTTTGTTCTTTGATAAAAGGATTAATCAAGATATATAGTACCGTAGTTCATGATGCATGGTAATAAATGACAAAGGGATTTTTGTAGCAAGGACACCAATCAACATAAAAGCTACATCTTGTTAAAAGCGTTGACGTTCCTGAAATGTCATGCATACATAAAGGTCATGTTAGTAATGAGCTTATAAAATACAAAAACTAAAACACAATATATTAAAATTTTTTCCTCTATAAAATGGAATGAAAACCAGAGTATTCACAGGGAGAGGATTAATTACCAACAACCTTCAAAGTCATGATGATAATATCCATCTATTCTAATAATTTTTGTATCAAATAAGGGCATCAATCAATTTTCATTAGAGGATTCACTAACGGCAGTCGCTATATCTGGTGTTACAAAGGCAAGTGTGGTTGTTGAAATAGGCACTGGACTGGAAAAACTGAGAGTGGGCAGACGACCCTCCCTTGATGCTCTTATGGCCTGCAAGACGGCAACAGTGTCCAACTCTCTTTGAGTGGGTCTTTCGTTATCTAAACAGATCTCTGAAGCTCTTTGAGCAAAGAGCTCCAAAACTTTAGTTCGATAGTCAACAACTGTTGCTACAGGATTGCCTGTGATAATAAGCGTTTCCAAACAAGGGAGACGAGATATATGACTGACCTCTGTTATTTCAAGGATATTATTTGTGGAAACATTCAGTGATGTGAGAGAATACAATTTACCAAGACCTTTCAAAGATTTTATATTGTTCTGAGACAAGTTCAACTCCACAACATTGCCAAGTTTTGTGTGCATATCACCTAATTCTGAAAAGAGGTTATTTGATAAATTTAGCGAAACCAAATGTGGTAAACTTGTCAGACTATCAATGGATGACAACTTATTACTACTCAAGTTTAACCTCTCTATGTTTGGAGCCAGAGTAACAGAATCATCAATCTTATTAATTTCATTACAACTGACATCAACATCAGTCAAAAGTGCCCATATATGAGGTTCGCTTCCTTCAACAGTTTCTTTGTACACTGCACCACACATGAGGACATCAGACATTGTTTTCATCTCGCTCTCATTCACCACCAATGATTTTGTGGTCCTTCTCACAGCACCAAGGTGCCCAATATTACTTACCCTGGCCTTTTTAATAGCAAGGTTCTCAACACTTTGAAATGTATTCAGAGAATATGATAGCTTGTTTTGGACAATATTGCTGGTCCTGTGAAAAGATAACAACCAATCAATTCAGAATTATCAAGAATTTCATCACTTATACATAGAAAACAATTTCTATAGAACCTTAACTCCAGTAAAAATATTATCACTCTCTGACAGACAAACTATTACCTTAAAAATACTGCAATAACATTTGGCCAAAAAATCTGAAAAATCTTTTCAAAGATTTTTAAAATCATGAAACTAAATTGTTCCTATAATATGAGTATGACTTCAGAAAAGCTGGAACAGCCGTTTAAACATCTAAAGAGGTATTTATAATTGCTGAGGGGTAGAGAGTAGGACCCTCTGACTTGCTAGGTAGAACAACCCTCACTTTGATCTTGGCTGCAGTTCAGTATGGACATGCTCTAGTATCTTTAACTTTGCTGCTTCATATTTCATTTACTTTCTCTCATTAGAGTGATTGCTGTTTTGACTGCTCATGGATACTCACGAGCAGACATACAGCTATGCCTAGGAAATCTGGTCACAATTATGGACAGTTCATGATCAACCTGAAGTGGATCCCCATCAACATTTTTATCTTCTGCAGGGGCATAACTATTCACAGTCATCCCCCTGTAATGATTGTAGAGCGTGGGATCCTCTGCAGTGAGTGAAGTTCGCAAAGAAGTCTTAGCATCGCCTAAGCTGATGCTGAAGAAGTTCCATACTGTAGCTTCTTCTTTGTGACAAGATTGAAGCCTGCTGCCTCTTCTTTGGGTTCCTCTGGGGCTAGGTTCTCCAGAGGAGTTTGTAAAGAGGGAGGAGACCCCCTTTGCTCATGGAGCATGCTTTGAAGGAGGCATAATTATCACCTTACCCTAGCAAAAAATAATACACCCTGCCTCTCTCTCAAAGTATGCTCATTGCTGTGGTGCCTGACAATGACCTTCACAAGGACCTGAACCTATGGAAGCGGTATCTTTCTTTAGGGTTCAACAGCACCCTGTCAGTGGAAAAACTTCTTCAAGTGTCATAGGTCGCTACAACCCAGAATATTTTCCTAGTTGCATCTTTCTATTTGGCTGTTTCATGTGCAAAGGAGTGACATGACGTGATGACCCTTGACGAATCCTCACCTGCTGCTGGGGAGGAACCTGTGTCTTCACCTGTTACAGTTGTGTCACTGCCAGCCTGGATATCCTCAATGACTGTGAAGCGTTGTCAGCATGAAATGAAGCATACGTGGTCACCTACCCTTCTTATCTCACCCGTTGCTGAATCAACCACTTGACGTGGGCAGTTGCATATTATCCTTAAGATTAGGATTTGGCGAATCCAGAGGTGGAGATGAAATACACTAACTAAGTCCTTTTCAGTGTGAAAGGGTTGACATATTTGGTGCATTAGCCAGCATAACAGTGGGTTGATTGGGTACTGAAGAGGAGGGCTGCTGTTGTTTCCTGCTTCACTAGTCAAGTGGGGCAAGAAAAAGCACTAACCCAAAGGGATGCCCTAGTGCTGGAGTCTGCGGCCTTCTTCCCACAGAGGGACATCAAGGCTACAATGGAGAAATGAAGGAAGGTGAGTCACAATGTAAAAGCAAAATAAGAAAGGCTAGGGAAAATAAAAATTATTTCAATATAGTTATTTTAAAATGTTCATTATTCTTTTTATTTTTTGATGTGTTGATTGGTTGTGCTCTTGTCCATCTTCTCTATGTAAAAAAATTCCTTTCTTTGTTTTTACAAAGTAATGGCGCCCTGCACCCAGCAGGGATCAGGCTTTAGTGGCGAGAATTACAGTCACGCAGTTTAACAGTTCCTAATTTGTGCATATCCTCAACCAGTGAGGCACGTGGATTGTTGGATGGATAAGGTTATTTTTGCCTTCCCCTAGTAGAAAAGTTTTTTTCTTTATTCCATGTACATTACAGACAGTAAGTGAAACTTGTGGTGAAGTTATGCTTAAAGCTGGAAACCATTTACCCTTAATTAGTATTTTATTATTCAATGCTGCTTATCACAAACATGTTTTCTCATCATAGTGTAATTACTTCTTAATGTAACTCTTGGATTTATTAAAACATTTTACTGGATATATACCACTATTAGAGTTCCAGTGCTTGTGTTGGGTTTTGAGTGTATAATACTGTATTTCATTAAATTGCAGAGGTGCACTTCCTTCAGAACCATCCGTCTTTACAGAAAAATTGTAAGGCCCTCTGACTGCTATATGCATTTGCATTTGCATATAGATTATCATCTTTAAATTATCCTCAATTGTGAGTACAGTGTGTAATTAATATGGGTGTGCCCAAAGTGTAGGTAGCTTTGTTTTTTTAATCAAATTTTCTAGTCTAGTTATTGCTGGTCAAGTTCATTCAATATTGAGGACCTGCATTTTCTCACCATTGCATCATTTTTTTCTTTCTCAAAATAAATATTTTATTTTTATTTTTGTAAACAGTAATAAGAGTTTCTTTTACCTGCATAACCTGTCTCCTCAGCCACCAATCTTCATTTAAATGAGTTATTTGCTCCCTTTCTAAAATCTTACCTGAGATTCAAGCTATTTATTATGTATATTATTAATTTTCCCTAGGATTAAATCAAAGGTCATACTACCTGTTTATTTAGCAAACTTAGGGCAAGAAAAGATGATGAAAAGTTCAGCAGTTCTGGCTGCGTACCCTTGCCCAGTATGAAATCAAGGGGTAGTGTCCAGTGCCGAGTTCATTCTTGATAGGTTGCTTTTTGCCCTGATCTCTGGGCATTCCACCGTATTTTATTGTGTAGTGAAAAGCTGGGGTGTGGTCAGCATTCAGACACTAGGCAGTCTGGATGCTACGTCTGACAGCAGTCCGCAAACCACTACAAAAACTCACTGATTCATCAAGCTGTTACCTTTACTGTCCCAGGCTCTTCATAGATAACCACACAGAGAGCTTCTACATCACAACCTTAGAAGTTAGCAATGAAGAAGCCTATGGCAGCCTCCTGATCTTGATCTGATCTTCCAGCCACTTCCACCTTTAAGAAAGGTGAGGATAATGTCGCTTCCTTTTGCTACCAACCTAGCTGAGCCAGGAAGACTGGTAGAGGAAGGAAGTTAGGAAGGGATGCAGAAGTGGGCATACCTCTACTCCAGATGCTGCAAGTAGGGGGATGCCTGTCAAGCTATTAGGCAACATGGCAGCAATAAGAAGCAGAAAGTTGGATGGTGAAAGTCCTCCAGGACAGGTGCTGCCTTCCTTTTATCAGCTCTCAGCCCCATCACTTTCACACTAATTATGTTCTTGTCTTACCTTCCGGAATCACAGATAGCTCTGGCGCTTGTGGCAGAAGTGAAAGCGATGATAGATTAGAACACTCTCAAAGTCATCTGAGATGGTTCCAGCAGAAAGTTCCTCTGCTTCACCCACGGGGTGTGTGTGTGTGTGTGTGTGTGTGTGTGTGTGTGTGTGTGTGTGTGTGTGTGTGTGTGTGGTGGTGGTGGTGGTGGTGGTGGTGGTGGTGGTGGTGGTGGTGGTGGTGGTGGTGGTGTTGTATATCAGTTCAAAGCCCTGTGCTTTAGCTGTCTACTGCCACAAAGATGTTCACGCTGGTGTTTACACTCACCATGTCTTGGACTTACTTGAACGGATTTGTCTTCTGAGGTAATTCAACGATTGGCTGATCGTGCAGTCCTCAAGGAACCAATTACTCCTGCATAGAGACAGACTGATTTCCTTTTGCCATAACCTGAGGCTAAATCAATTGCGAGAAGCAAAGTACCCACCCAAGCAGAGGACGAGGACAGAGTAACTGGGTATGCTGAGAGACACAGCAGTAGTGAGTCTTTCCCTCAGATGATCATATCAACGAACTCAGGGAGAAAATCGTTCCTCATTGAGGCCTTCACAATGGCTCAGATAAGGTACCAATAACAGCAAGGCTCTTAAAGCAACTCCCGAGTATAGAGAAGGAGAGGTCTACCCCCTTCCATTGAAATATAAAGCTAAAGTCTGAAGAGTAGCCTTGACGGCCTTTATTGAGAGGAACTTCTCCTAGTCAGGAAGAAGTGGAACTGCGTGATCTGATCTAGAGGTAATGCAATTCAAGAAGAATCCCTTCTCTGATATCCATCATAGAGAATAGCCCACTTTCCCTGAGAGAGTGAGGGCCAAGGGAGTTCCTCTGGGATCTCGACAAGGCAAAACAGGATATCCTTCGGCATGAGGCTATCTAGGAGCCACCCGAATCAAACTAAGTCCAGGCGCAATCCGACAAAGTAGATTAACCGACGGACCATGGTTGACCAGAGGCAGAGCATCTATGTGATCCATCCATGTGATCACATTGGTGTTGGAAAGCAACTTCAAACACAGACCATGGGGTTGGATTGGGAGGAAAAAACCCGGGGCACTTCGTATCTAGCCATATGGCGAACATGTCGATCCCCAGAGGACCCTCCCACCAGAAGCCTCTCCATTATGCTATTAGGCCCAGATGCAGGGATCAATCTAACCCTAGAGGGCAAAGACATGGCATTGACACCATGGCTCTGGGGCCTGAGTCATGGGGCTCTGACATGGGGCCCCTGCTCCAGCCCCATGCATTGGCTCGGGCGGGGGGCTGATATGGAAGCCAAAGAACCTATCCCATCCAAGGACTCCTTGCTCCAGCATTTACTCCCCCCAGGAATGAGCCAGGGATGGCAATAGCAGATGCACCCTATGAGTGGAAAGAATAAGCAAAGCTCTTTTCCTTCCCATCAAAGCATACGTCTGACACTGCAGAGGAGGTCACAGCCTACACTCTGCACACGGGAATGATTGCAAACAATCATGCCCCTTGCAAGAGCACAGAGAGTGTTTGGATTTACAGCTGGTTTAAAAAAAATGGATGAAATGTCCATCCACCCACAATTGTGTATCTTGCTTCACATTAAAAATCTACAGCCAGCAATAACCTCCAGAAAGAAAAAGAAAATTAAAATTTAGCTTAAGGACGCATTATTATGTCTGTACTTGATATGTCCGAAAACATAAGTGAAGAGAATTTGACAGGCAAGGGGGCAGAGTTCCTCAACCCTGCTTCAACCTGTTGCTTAACTGTTCGTTATCCAATTCAACGGCTGTTCAGCTTCGCGCTAAAAACATACTCCCTACCTAAAGGACGATGGTTTGTGTTTGCATAGGAACAAATAGAAATAATAATGATGGCTAAGATTACTAAAAAAAAAAAAAGTTCTTGCTCTTGCATGAATCAAAATAAGAACAGGACTAACATTTTCAAATGCTACCAAGTAGGTGACAGTCACAAGATGACGTCTTCAATGCAAAGTGATCGTAATGTATTCACAAAGCTTTCTTCGTAGATAAAAAAAAAAAAAAAAAAAAAAAAAAAAACACACACACACAATAAGACACTAGCACAACCTGGCACATAAAATCAGTTAGGTTAACAATTACCACAATGAGGCACCAAAATAGGTCACCCATCAATAACTAAATATAATAACTGATTAGAAATTAGAGCTTTATGATTCATAACTAAATAATCATTCTATGTCTGAACAAAAAATAATCATTCTATGTCTGAACAAAACACTGTGTTCAGATTCATATGATTGACTTAATCCCCACAACTTCTTTCATTTACTCTAATCATGTCAATTTAGAATATGCCTACATCTTTACATCTCCAAATATTTTTGTCATCGTGAAATCCATAAAGAGGGCAATGTTGGGATAGAGGGCATTTGGAGTGTAAACACAAAGAGAGAAAGGACAAACTGAGTATAAGCAAAAAAATTATTTGATGTATACAGATTGCAATACCTTAGAGACGGACTAGATATGGACATACAGTACCTGAATAGCATAGCACAGCCAAACTAAAGAAATATCACTCAGAGACGTCAAGACTCCTAAATAAATCAATAAAACGACAAGGTAAAAAACTAGATGTGTTCTAGTGACAATGATCACTTAAATTTGAAATTCTATGCTTCTCTTCCCATGCTAACCCTTGAACATGCCATGGCCATGTCTCTTCCCAGCAGATATGTATTGACGGCTAATTCAAGTGATGGAGGGTACGACACCAAAGGGGATCTTTTTTAATCTAGAGGTTGTCAAGCTGGCATTTCCATGTCAAAGCTTATTCTGTTCAGAGGTAATATTCATGGAAATAATAACCGAGTAAGCAGGAAAATCTAATATTTTCTAGCTCCAAGACCTTAGGACCTTTACAATCAATAACAATGAGGTACTAGCAAATATAAATCAATAAAATCGTGAACTAAAGAGAAAATTATCTAAAAATTATCAACTGATAAATCAATAACTCATGCAAATTTTGTTGATAAATAAACCCCTATAAATGAATCAAATGATTAAGAAATAATTTATCATCTCATTCAATTAATCACATCATTAACTACACACTAATCAACTGATTAAATTATGTGTAAAACAGTACCTGTGAAATGCATTGCTCCCTTCCACAACAAGATATCTCACTTGTGATGCAAAGTCAGCTACATGGCTGAAGTCAGTCTCTTGCTCTGAAGCCACATTTGTTGGTAGGGGGTTTTTGAGACGATGTGAGATTGCATGCAACTGTTGAAATTTCAGAACACTTTTAGGATACTTTATTCCTCATTTGCAATAAAAAATTGGAATTTCAATAAAATTTATTATTTCTATACTCACCTCAGCTACATACGGCTTCCTTCTTAAATGTCAACATCCTAAAATTCTAATGTTCTCCCTTTTCTTTCACTGTAAGTATTCAAATTAGATTGTGGCGTATGAAAATAATAACTTGGAAATGCCTCAATAACCAACAAACTTTAGAAGTCAAAACGTACCCCAAATCATCCTGACATTACTAGATAGCCAGGAGGAGAAGGGGGGGGGGGATGACATGAAGCTTAGGTGGGTATAGAAATAATAAATTCTATAATCAAAATTCCTTTTATTTCTATGAAACTCAAATAAGCTTCATATGGTTGAATCCCACACTTGGATGGAGGTGGGATAGTGAAAGAAAGAACCAATCAAATTAAACACTAGCCTAAATAATTATGCCTATTTGTCTGAGACTCACCTTCGTGAAGCAAACATTACTTCAAATCACTCAATAACTCATGAATCAAAATAGATAAATGCAAAAAATAAATACCCAAGAGGTTTAAAAACTAATGCCTATTTGAAAGAATTTAAAAACTATGAATTCTTTTCCAATAATCTTTTCCATATTGAACCATAGAACTATATATTTACTGTATAACAATACGCAAAAAAACTTAAATCTATCATAGAAACTCTTTTTAAAGTTTTAATCTAAAACTAATCTGATCTATAAATCAAAATGAATTACATATCATTCTGCATCTGACCTTAATACACTTCTCTGTGAGAGTCTGTCACCAAATTGTTAATGAGAAAAGACAGTATTCTAGGAGAGAGAGCATCCTGGAATCTTCACCACACAAAGCAAATAAGGTACCTTTTCCATCTAATGTTAACTGCTGTAATCAGACAAAGGAAACTAACTTTCTTAAATGAAGGAATGTGGAAAAATTGAGGAAGATTTCTTATTTAAAATAATACTTAACCAGAAAAGTAGGTAAGACACGTAAAATCATTCTCTCAACACCAAAATCTATTAGAAAGGGTCTGCAGCTCACCCAAGCTAACAGTAAAATGGTCTTGACAATAGGGTTTTTAATAGAGACCTCCCAAAGGGTCAAAACGAGGACTTTACATACTGTAACACTACATCTAGATTTTGGGGCTCAAGCCATGTTGTCCTGGTACTTTCTAAGGGATATTTGGTTACAGTGATATTCCCAGAGAATTGACCTTTAGGTCTCCAAAATTCTAACTCCTGGCACAAGCATCCTTAAATTTCACTTAAGGATATCGCATAATATCAGGGGACGTATATCTTGATACGACACATAGCAATCTTCACCCCGAATAGCGTTTTCGTTTCGAGGGAGAAGATTGGCAAAAATAGAAGGGGAGCCGTTATCAAGGTTACCGTTCCTCCCGTACTATTACAAGTATCCAAGATGGCGCTAATTCCTATTTTTGTAGCGATTTCTCACGGTGGTGTTCCCTTTTGATCTAACGGTGGTGATCGTTATTTTGAGGATTTATAATGTATTCTCCAGCTTCTTCTACCTCTGGAAAGTTGAGTATTTATTCTTTACGATGTATAATTTTTAGCTCCTGCTTCACAGAGAAATAAGTGTAATTTAATGTGTTCGGAGCTTGGCCGATCACCGGAGGCGCCATGGGCGCCATCGTTCATGACGCATGTGTTATTTAGTTAGCAGAAGACATTCCCATTTGTAATAGCATTAATAAATTATGAAAGCTATTTAGGAACAATTATACTAGTAAAGATATATTTATGCATATAAATTTCCCCTTCCTTATGTCGATCGTATACGTTAGAATTTCGGCGATTTAGGTAACCGAATCTCGCCCTGTGCTAGGCTACCTAGCCTATGAGCTTTTGTATACTTTCATTATCCCCGGTTACCCTCGTGAATTGTTTTATCAATTCAACAGGAGATAGTACATTTCCTAGAATTAATTATATAACTCGATACTCATCTCCTGTGGATATTTAAGTGTAATCCCTTCTTCCCTATGAGTGCCGCCATAGGCGACAACCCTATCTTAGTCTTGCCATAGAGTAGTTCACTCAGGCTTGACTGGGCTAATGTTTTCTGTCTCCCACCCTTGCCGGCGAGTATGCCGGATTGGGTTTTTTACAGAACCTTAGAGTATTCAGTCTTTCTGTCGGTGGCCGAGCGGCAGGGTGAGTAGTCACTCCCCTGCCGGCTTAGTGCTGCTGGCATAAGAGGCTAAGCCTCCCTAGACCGCACTTGAAGTGGTAGTATGATGCCGCCACCTTCCCCCGCAGACCCTAGGCTGAAGAATAGATATTCTTCTGCCGCCTAGGATGGCGCCGATACTGAAACAAAGTTTCACTCTTGTGTGGAAGTGGCGGCAACCCTACCACCTTCTTCCACACTGGATACAGGACCCTTTCCCTGCCCCTCTCTGTCCTTTAGCGATGGCCTAGCTATCGCAATCCTGTGGCCGTCATCCTACAATCTAACCACTTGGCGGGTAGATCGTGATGCCAGCCGGGCTCCTACATAAGCAGCTGTGTAGTCAATCAGTCCTTCCCTTATGGACGCAAGGCTCAGGGAAAGGCTGTGCCAGCTGTGACGGCTGCCGGTGGGAGACCCCTCCGCTGCTGAGTGTTCTTCAGTCCTCTCTTGGACTGCCATCCACATTCCTGAAACCGGCAATGCCGGCAACGGATCTTGTGGCTGGACGGAAGTTTGAATGATGCATTCTCTCCTTCCATTTGAACCTTCATTTTAGAGGAAAGCGGTAAGGTTAGTATATACTTACACCCTTATTTATTGTAAACATACATTTTAATAAGGCAGCCCTTCACTCCATGCTTTCTCTCTGTCAGCTAATGCCGCCAGGTACTAACCCAGCCGGTAGCATGTCGGCTGGACCGGTGCCGTCAGGTACTTACTCAGTCGACGGCATGCCGGCTGGACCAGTACCGTCAGGTGCCGGCCAGACTGTGCCGTCAGGTGCTAGCCCTGCTGGCAATATGACGGCTGAACTACAGTATATGATTATACAGTAGCCAGTATATTTGCAGTATAGTATATACTGCAGACAGAAAACTATAGTATATATTATACAGTAGTTATTTTACAATATACCTAGTGTATCCTTGCACAGTCTATTGCTGAGACCAATCCTATATTGAAAGAATAGAATTCTTTCAATACTCTGATTAGAAATCAGGTAATAACTTACCCCACAATATTAAATAATTCAAGAAGGGTCAGTGGTAGTATACACTTTTTCTATCCCTAGAGGTTAGAACTCTTCTCTTTTGAGTTTGCTCTGATCAAGGAAACTCTATAACCTTAATATTGAGGGGAGGTCATAGCAATTGGCTGGAAAGGATACACAAGTATGTGTCTTTCCTAATTTCTTTCTAGCTTACTATCCTAAGCTATAATGCTTAAAAAGGGATTTTGACGTAGGAAAAATCTATTTCTGGGCGAGGGACCTGTGCCGCCCAGTGAATAAGCTCCATTTAGCACTTATTCTTAGGTAATTTACTGCTAAATATACCAGAGAAAAAATGTAAAGGAGTGCTAGGTTAACTAGCTCGCTCACCTATTGGTGTCGGTATAAAATTGGGCGTATAATCCAGAGGTCCCGCACTATTTAGATTCATCCACGACAGACACCCCAATAGAGGAGAGCCGTTCAACCTCACTCGGTACTACTAACACTGCATCCGCTCAGAACCCAACTCCTTAGCACCCAAAGTTTGGGGACTCCAAGGGAGAGGAGCTGGGAGGGTTCACTGGGCGGCACAGGTCCCTCGCCCAGAAATAGATTTTTCCTACGTCAAAATCCCTTTTCTGGGCTCGAACCTGTGCCGCCCAGTGAATCTATACAAGAGAAATGTCACCAAACTTGCAAAATAAAGGAAAAAACATAAGCGTAAGGGAAATACAGGATGCTTTAATCAGAGATGAGTACCAAAAAACAATTATAAGGGTATCTTAAATATGAACATAAATCCACTTGGTAGACAATTGACAAATAAGGTAGGTATAATAATGCCGTGAGTGATAATATATACAGATACTCAGGAGTTTTAAAAATTTACAAATATAATAACAGTATTCAGGTGCGAGACCAACGAATACAATAGGGTATAAATGAGGCAGGTAAGAGGGAGAGATAAAGAGACAAGGCATTAACCTGTGAGTTACCTGGGAGTAACTACGCTCCCTGCAGCTACTGTAGAAAATTTTAGGGCTTCCAAATGTTTAAGGTAGTGTTTCTTGAACACTGACGGCGATTTCCACCCTGTATACCTGGAAAGGTCCATAAAATTCATGTGGTGAAAAAAGTTCACCGAAGTAGCAACCGCTCTGATATCATGTGCAAGAGGAAAAGAGTCAGGGCTAGCTTGTTTAATAAAATACAAAATTTGTTGCCTGATCCCTTTAATAGTAATGGTACCGCCTTGTTCTCTAACGAATAGAGGCCCCGAGGAGTTAGAGGAGGTCCGGGATAAATAAGACCTAAGAGTAGTAACAGGGCACAGAGACGGGTCTTGCGTGAGGGGAACAATTTTCCAGGAGGACCATCTGTTCTGAGGGTCTTCGTTCTTAGCCAAAAAGAATTTGTTAGGTGAAAGAAGGACCTCTCCCGAAGGCAGGAACTCAATATGACCCGGGTCTCTCGACAAAGCTGCCAGTTCAGAAATTCTTGCCCCGGAAGCCAAGCTCACCAGGAAAAGTGTTTTCCTGAGAAGGGGAATGTACTCACAAGAACTGTTAAGGGTATCAGAAGCCAATTTGAGTATATCATTAAGGAACCAGGTCACTGGGGTAGGACGAGTAACCGGTTTCAGTCTGGCACAGGCTTTCGGAATTGAAGCTAACAAAGAGTCGGTTAAGTCTATGTTAAAACCCACTAGGAAGATCTTTTTCAAAGCAGATTTAATAGTGGTGATAGTATTGGCTGCCAGACCTGATTCTAATAAAGATCTAAAGAAAGTGACTGTAAGGTTCAAGTTCATACAGTTCACGTCTGAGTCTATCAAAAATTTTGCCAACTTTTTAACTGCAGAGTCATACTGGCGGATGGTGGAATCCCGTTTATCCGATTCTAGGAACAGGGTGTTTTGAGGATCAATATTGGCACCATGCATGGCCGCAAACTTCATAAAGTCCATAAAGTTAGGGCGCTCTGAATGTTTGAGAAAGCGTACACAACGCGTGTTTGTACTATCTGAGACAGAACCGGATTGGGTATCGGGTGAGGGTATAGTCTCAACTCTCGCAGGAGAGGATACCAGTTGCTCTTGGGCCAGTTGGGTGCGATCAAGGCTACTTGTCCCTTGAAGGATCTCAGCTTGTCTAGAACTTTCATCAAAAGATTCACCGGGGGAAAGAGATAAATCTTTTCCCAGATGTCCCAATTCTGAAACATGGCGTCTGTGGCGTAAGCCTGAGGGTCTAGATTGGGAGCCACATATACTCTCAATTTGTGGTTGGACTCCGTGGCGAAGAGGTCCACTTGGAGACCGGGAACCTGAGAGAGAATCCACCGAAATGACTTTAGATCGAGTGACCATTCCGATTCTAGAGGGGAGGTCCGGGACAGGGCGTCTGCCACTACATTCCGGACTCCCGCCAGGTGGACAGCTGAAAGATGCCAACGGTTCAAGGCTGCTAGGGAGAATATGGCTACTAGAACATGGTTCAGAGGCCCTGACTTTGACCCGCCTCTGTTGAGGCAGCGGACCACCACTTCGCTGTCGAGGACCAGACGAAGGTGTTGTCTCTTGGGAAGAGCGAGACGTTTCAGGGTTAGAAGAACTGCCATGGCCTCCAGCACATTGATGTGAAATTGGCGGAACAAGGGGGACCAAAGACCTTGAACTTTCCTGAGCTGAGAATAGCCGCCCCAACCTGATAAGGATGCGTCCGTGTGAATGATTAACTTCGGAGGCGGAAATCGAAGGGGAACTGACTTTGACAGACTGTTTGCTCTTGTCCAAGGAAGAAGTCTTTCCCGTAGAATGGGAGGAAGGCGGACTTTCCTGTCCCGGAGCTTCCAGTTCGCCCTCGAACGCCAGACACGATTGATATCTTTCAATTTTGCCTTCAGAAGAAGATCCGTCACTGAGGCAAACTGAAGGGACCCCAGAATCCTCTCTTGGAGACGTCTGGAACTTACTTTGTCTTTGAGAAAGCGTTTGGTGTTCCTTGCAATCTCTAACCTCTTGGGTTTGGGAAGACACAGAGTATGAGATATAAGATCCCATTGCAGGCCGAGCCATTGGAACTTCGATTTTGGAAGAAGACGGGACTTCTTGAAGTTGATCTGGAAGCCTAGAGATTGAAGATAATGGATGACTTTGTGAGTGGCTTTTAGGCAATTTTGGGAGGTGTCTGACCAAATGAGCCAGTCGTCCAGATAGGCTACTACTTGAATCCCTTGATTCCTGAGTTCCTGAACAGCGACTTCTGCTAACTTTGTGAAGATCCTTGGGGCGATGTTGAGCCCGAAAGGCATCACCTTGAAGGAGTAACTTTTGTCCCCTAAGCGAAAGCCTAGATACGGACGGAAGTGTCTCGCTATCGGGACGTGATAATAGGCGTCTGTAAGATCGATAGAGGTGGTGACGGCCCCACGGGGAAGTAAGGTCCGCACCTGCAAGACGGTAAGCATTCGAAACTTGTCGCATTGAATGGACAAGTTGAGAAGGGATAGGTCTAGAATCACTCTTCTCTTGTCTGAATCCTTCTTCGGGACACTGAACAGCCGACCTTGAAACTTCAGGTGTTTCGTTTCTTGTATGGCGTTCTTTTGTAAAAGATCCTGGACAAATTCGACCAGGTCCGGAGTGGAATGTTGATGAAATTTGTTCGGAGGAGGAGGTCCTTGAATCCAACTCCACCCCAGTCCCTTGGAGATGATACTGAAAGCCCAGGGACTGAACCTCCATTTGTTGCGGAAGGCATAGAGCCTCCCCCCTACCTGCTGCACCTCAGTATTGGTTTGAGGAGTTGCCTCCACGTCCGCCTCGGAAGTTCTTTCCCCTGCGAAAGGCTCTTCCCCTGCCTTTGTTCTGGTTAGAACCACGGTGGTAGCCTCTACCTCTACCATAACTCTGGGAAAAGCTATGAGCCTCATAAGACTGGTTAAAGGCAGGAGAAGTGGCGGAGGCACCGGAAAGCTGGCTCTTAGGGAGCAGAACGGTGACATAGTCGTCCGAAGGAGCCTGAGAGGTGGAAGGCTGTGCAGGGGCAACAGGAGATGGGGGAAGAGGCAGCCGGAAATTGGACGAACCACTCTGCTGTTGCCTGAACTGGGTGGAGGTATATGGACGGAGCTTCTTCCTACCCCGGGCTTGGTAATTTGCAGGGTCATATTTACGTTTAGGAGTCAAACCCCAACGGGCTTTAAGGCTCTGGTTGACTCTAGTGGCCTCCGCCAAGACTTCCTCTACAAGAACCTCAGGGAAGAGATTTGGACCCCAACAGGAGGACCGGATAAGCTTATTAGGTTCATGCCTAATAGTCGCCTCTGCCAGGACATGTTTGCGACACCTGCGTTTAGCAGTAGCGAAGTCATACAGGTCATAGTATAATGACTGCAACGTAGCCTTGTTGAGAGACTTAAAAATACTCTCAGTATCGTAAGTCAAGGCTATCGACTCCGTGGAAGTGGCCAAGTTCAGAGTACGGCCAACGCGTAGGCGGGAATCATACTCCTGTTTAATGAGGGATTCCGGGAGACGGGGAAGCCGCTCACTAAACATTACTGAAGCACAGTCTGCTGCTAGCTTGCCAGAGGTAAAGGTGGTATGGACGTTGTCCCAACACTCAATGCCTGAAGGAAGAAAAAGGGAGATTGGATCCACCTCTCGGATGGGAGGCAAGGGCTTCTCCTCCAGAGCATATTGGAAGGCAAGCTCTGCTACCTTATTGACACATGGAGTCACGGTGTTTTTGTCCATTAAGAACATTGTGAAGGAGCTCTTATAAGGCGTCAACATGGTGTTGGTGCAGCCGATGTCATTCAGGAATCTGGCCCACACAGATTGGGCTTGCTCTTTAGGGAAGATGACTGTCTCTTTGGGGACCTTGTCTAACCGAACCAAAGCTTCCTCGGTAAGCCTGGCATAACCATGAAATGGAAATGCCAGACCAGGAGGAAAGAATTCAAAGTCCTCTAGGGGACGAGTGCCAAGACCCTCCAAAGTTAACATTCCGTCTGAGAACGGGGAATGAAGAGCCATACGCCAAGGGTTATTCTTGGCAAACGGCGGGAGCTTAGAGGCATCCGGGATGAGAGAGCTTTGGACTCGCTCCGGAGCACCTTGCTCTAATGCCCCAAGTCTCTGACCGATGTTAGAGAACATCGTGTCCATCTTAGACTGCATCTCTGATACCAACTTAGCCTGCATCTCCGACACGATGTGAAGCATGGCTGATTCGGAAAGGCCCGGGCTAGCAGCAGGAGTGGCGGAATGAACTCCCGGGTCGCGAGACTTAGAGGAGGAGCCAGAAGCCTTAGATGACAGGTTTGTATTCTGCTTAGAACCATGAGAAGCCTTATGAGGCTTACGAGCTTTAGGTAAGGTTCTAGACTTATTCTTGGGGGGAACCGAGTGTGATCGTTGGGACGAATCACGGTCCCCAGAAAAACCATGAAAGGAAGAGCGATCAGATGAAGAAGAAAGAGAGGGGCTGAGGATAGGAATCTCAGCGCCGGAAACACCTGCCTCACTTACCACCCTACCTGTATCTGGATCATCCAATAACATGGGTTCCACGTCAAGGTTCATGGAGGCAACATTGTCTTCTAGATCTCCGGGGGCGTCCGACGGATCCTGCTCTGGATCAATGAACCCCGCTATGGTGGCATCAATGTGGGCAATGATGGGAGCTGCAACATGCCTAGCCACAGCGGCTGAAGACTTGGCGTTGGGGTAAATCAAGGAACAGTAGTCCTCGGAGAGGACGTACGGCCGCTTGGACTTCACGTTCCGGGCAAAACCACCAACCCACACTTTCAGTGTGGCCCGAGCCGCAGACTTTTGCTCCGGGGATGCCTGAAATAATAGTGGGAATTAAAAAGGGAAGACTCCCAGTGGTCCTTCAAGACCATAGATATCTTACTAAATAGTGTATGTATGCCAAAAAAGGTAAGATAAATAAGAAGGCAACATAGCCAACGGGACTCACCGAGTCAGATCCAAGGGTGGTAACGAGGTCAAAACAGACCACACAGTTATCCGGGTGCCATACCACGACATCCTCCAGCTGCACTCCGCAGAGGGCGTGAGACCGACAGACGGTATGGCCGCAGGGCTGATGTAGAACAGCTGCACAGGCCGTCGTCTGACAATGCACCATCTATAAAAAGAATAGTATATGAGAAACTGTAATTCTCTTAAGTAGGGGCGGGTCCGGAGGACCCGGGCCTAACATAAGCCTAACACAAGATTAGAGCTTAACTGTAATATTCTTAAGTAGGGGCGGGTCCGGAGGACCCGGGCCTAAACATAAGTCTAGCTTAAGACTAAAGTATAGCCATCCATTCCGGTCGAGCCGGGAGCATAAAAAAGGATGCAACAACAAGAAATTAAGACACATGGTGTCTGATTTCCCGGGGCGAGGCTAAGCCCCGGGCCGGGAAATAAAAGTATCCAAAACCAATTCGTATAGGAACTCCGGGATAGTGATCTGTCATATAATCATTATATATAATCATAGGAACTGTTATAAATTAATAGGGGGGCGGAACTGTAGATAAGAACCGCCAACCGAACCCAGAGGGTTTCATATAACATAAACCAGTGTGATAAGTGAATATAAAATAGGGTGCACCGGGATCCAACTCTGTTGACCGGTGGCCAACCAGACTAGACAGAGACGAACCCGCCGGGACACCCGGAGGACAAAGTCCATAAACACTGAACTACCCCCTCTAAAAGGAGGGAAGGCAACAGTCCCCTAGGGGAGGGGGGGAGAGAAGCCTAGCCGCCCACCTAGCGAGAGGGGGAGCATGGGGGAGGATCACGTGATACGGAGCAGCAGGGCTACCAACTGACGATCCCCAACCAGACAGATCAAACGGAGTAATAGCACAATATTCATTATAATAGTGATAGCGTTGATAATATAAAATAAACACATGAAAAATTTTTTGGGCAAGGCATGCAACATAATAATTAAATCACAAAAGACACACCTGATGGCTTAAAAAATAACATTGCCGCCTAGCAACGAAGGTCGGCAGCCATAACGATACGTAAATGATATCGGCCCAAAAAGTGAACCACGAGGGTTCTAAACGCTAAATAATGAATATCCACAATAACAAATAAAATTTAATAATAAAAATAATAAAAATAATACATATAGTAACACCGTGAGTGAAACTAAAAGCTCTCAAAACAGGAGTACCAACTGTAAGTGGAATCAAGCAAGATCGATATGAACGAAGAGAATAAACTCCTATAATTCAAATATTAAACGATCTAGGTTGCTCAAAACACAGCAAAACCAAGCTTGGTACTTAACTTAGACGGTGTCTCCTGGGAAACCGACGAAGAAGCCATAATCCAATGAAAATAAGTGGAAAAACGAGAGCACAACAAAAAAGCGGGTTACAACACAAGACGTGCTAAAAGGAGTTGGGTTCTGAGCGGATGCAGTGTTAGTAGTACCGAGTGAGGTTGAACGGCTCTCCTCTATTGGGGTTTCTGTCGTGGATGAATCTAAATAGTGCGGGACCTCTGGATTATACGCCCAATTTTATACCGACACCAATAGGTGAGCGAGCTAGTTAACCTAGCACTCCTTTACATTTTTTCTCTGGTATATTTAGCAGTAAATTACCTAAGAATAAGTGCTAAATGGAGCTTATTCACTGGGCGGCACAGGTTCGAGCCCAGAAATATTAATATCAATATTTTGCATACTCTGTTTATCAAGTGTGATAAACAACCACATACTTATTTAATTTTCCTTCTTAACAGGAGGAACCCCAGATGAAATGCGATGCAATCTTCTGCAACCATAGGAGTAGGAACTTCTTCGGTCACAAAGCGTGCAGGTCTCATGCCCCATGCACCAACATTACCGAAACCCTGCAGTACTGGGACCCCCAAGTCTGCAATATTTGCCGGACCTTGGTGACCGAAGGTTTCGACGACCCCAAGTCAACGGAGTCGAGGGATGCGGCACGTGAAAAGCTGCGCAAGTGGGTACGAAGGTTCCAGAAGAACTCTCCGGGACCATACCTACCTAACGATTGGATGCGTAGCTTGTTGTTCCTGAAAGCGGTTAGTGAAATTGTCGTGCCACAAGCACGACCCGGACCTCCCGGCGTCCAGATTGCCATCGAGACGGATGTCAGCGAGGTGTTGCAAAGCATGGACATCCATCAGGAGGTAAGGATGTCGGAAGTGTCTACGGACACTGAAAAGGATCTACTAAAGGATGATCCCGAGGAGGAGTCTACTATACTGCCGGAAGAAGAGGATGATGTCGAGTCGGAGTTCCTTCCGTCTGTGCCGGCACCGGAGCCGTTACCCTCGACATCTTCAGCTTCTACCCCTCCATTGGACAACATGAGCCATGCACTGGCCCATCTTACGGCCTTAATGCAGAACATTTGCAAGCAAGGCGAAGCAAGGGAAGCGAGACTCGAGAAAGAGCTCCGTGAAGCTCCACTTACCGCCTCCCAAGGGTCATACAGGCGACCCAGAGTCCAAGACCTCCCAACCTGCTTCAAAACCAATCCCTGGAGGTATGCGGAGTTTATGCTGATTACTAACGGTAAACTCTACATCTCGAAGAAGATGGGAGCCGTCGGCTTAGACGATATCCAGTTTTGGCCAAGTTTTAACGCTTACCTTGATTGCTTCATACGACTGAAGCATGAACTAACGCCAAGAGAGGAGACGGAACCAAAGGAAGTCATGGATTTCGACCACGATAAGGCACAGGCTCTCTTGTCGAGTAGCCTAAAAAAGACGGGCTATTCAAATTCGAAATTGTCCACCTTGAGCAAGAAACACCCTACCTTTCTTGCTCCTGCTTCAATAGCCTTCCCCTTTACGTTGAAGGCATTTAAAACTGTCGCCAAGGCAGTGGAGGCAGGCGAACCATGCCCTGCAATAGAGGAGTGCAGGCCTCTGTCGTTAGCCTTGCCCATGGAAAAGAAGGAAGTCCACCTAACCTTCTCAGTAGGGAAACTGGACGCAGACATTGCTGGACGAGAGTTTAGCGAAAATCTCCTTAAACTTTCAGACTATCTCTTGCGCAAGGAACAAGAGCCGAAAGAGAGACTTGCTGCATCCTTATCCCTACAAAACTGCAAAGAAATGTGTGCAGGCCAAAGAAGTACCCCAGACATGCTCATGGTCGTGGCCAAAATGCATATGGCCACCATAGTAAAGGACCTATATGCTTTCATGAAGGCTGAGAGAGCCTGTAGAGAGTTCGTGTTCGCTGGTGCAACAGTGAAACACGAACCTAAGAAGCTGATACTGTGTCTTCAAACATCTGGGGTAAAGACCTCTTCCCGAACGAAGTAGTCAAAGAGGTAGTTGAGAAAGCTGCCACGGAGAATAGGAACCTTCTCCAGAAGTGGGGCATCTCCTCAAAGAGGAAGTCTTCCCCGAATGCGGGTCCCCAACCTAAAAGGAAGACGAAGAGGCCTAGATTTCCCTCTCGGCCTGCTCAACAACATCCCACAGTCACCATGACTGCGGTGCCCCAAGTGGTGGCCCAAACACAGACCACTTTCCAAGTGGTGCCTCAACAGCTGGTTGCCCAGTCACCAGCATTCAACCCCGGGTTTGAGAGGCAAACCACTACCTTTTGGCCGAAAGGTAAAGAATCCAGACGGGGCTCCTCTAGACATCCCTCAAGAGGTAGGGGAGGATGCGGTCGAGGAGGTAAACCCTCCAGACAATCGAAGCAAGGAGATGCTTCCGGTAGGAGGGAGGTTCCAACATTTTCAGGATCGTTGGACCTTCGATCCTTGGGTCCACGGCCTAATCAAGATTGGACTAGGATGGAAACAGAACAAGTCTCCACCACCATTTCCTCAATTCTTCAAACAGTCCACACCCTCATTAGAAGAATATACCCTAGAGCTCTTGAGCAAACGGGTTATAAGGAAAGCAAAGTCCATCGAATTCCAGGGAAGGCTGTTTTGTGTTCCAAAGAAGGACTCAGACAAACTCAGGGTCATTCTGGACTTGTCGCCACTCAACAAGTTCATAGAAAACAGCAAGTTCAGGATGTTAATCCTTCAACACATAAGGACCCTATTACCCAAAGGGGCATTCACAGTCTCGATAGACCTGGCATATGCCTATTGGCACATTCTAGTCAGTCGCCCCCTCTCCTCCTACCTAGGATTCAAGTTACAGAAGATAAAGTATGTTCTCAGAGCCATACCCTTCGGACTAAAAATAGCCCCAAGGATCTTCATGAAACTTGCAGACGCAGTCGTGCAACAAATACGCCTAGAAGGCGTTCAGGTAGCAGCGTACCAGGACGACTAGCTGGTGTGGGCAGCATCCAAAACGGCTCTTCTGCAAGCTTCCAAAGAAGTGATCCATTTCCTGGGACATCCGGGATGCAAGATCAACTTCAAAAAGTCTCGACTTTCTCCAGCTCAAGGGTTTCAATGGCTGGGAATCCATTGGAACCTGAGGTCACACCGCCTCTCCATTCCCTCAGGGATGAGAAGGGAGATCGCAGGGTCTGTCAAGAGACTACTGAAATCCAACAGGATCTCAAGACGCCAACAGGAAAGAGTACTGGGCTCTCTCCAGTTCGCACCAGTAACAGACCCAGTGCTAAGAGCACAGCTGAAAGATGGGTCAGGAGTCTGGAGAAGATACGCATCAAACGCTCGAAGAGATCTAAAATGACCAATACCGGCCTTACTACGACCACTTCTCAAGCCGTGATCGAAGGCCAAGAGCCTAACGAGGACCGAGCCCTTACAACCACCTCTGCCATCGGTGACCATCAACACGGATGCCTTGACGGAAGGATGGGGAGTTCTCTCCCATCTAAGGAAAGTTCAAGGGACTTAGTTATCTCTGTTCAAAGCCTTTCACATCAATATTTTGGAGGCCATGGCAGTCCTCTTGAAGTTTGGAAAACTCTCCCCTCGCAGATCAGTCTATATCAGACTGATCTTGGACAGCGAAGTGATAATGAGATGTCTGAACCAACAAGGCTCGAGATCGTCCCATATCAACCATGGGATATTAGCCATCCTTTGTCCAGAGAGATGGCACTTATCAGCAGTTCACCTACAAGGGTTCCGCAATGTGACAGCGGACGCTCTATCCAGGCTCCAGCCCATAGAGTCAGAATGGTCCCTAGAGGCAGACTCATTCTCCTCCATCTTGGAACAAGTCCCGGAACTGCAGATCGACCTCTTCGCGACGAGCGACAACAAGAAACTACCTCGATATGTAGCCCCATACGAGGACCCTCTAGCGGAGACAATGGAAGCCATGTCCCTCGGTTGGAATGAATGGACCCGGATTTTCCTGTTCCTTCCATCCAACCTCCTGGTGAAGGTCCTCAACGAGCTGAAATCCTTCCAGGGAATGGCAGCTCTAATGGCCCCCAAGTTGCCCAAGAGCAACTGGTTCCCTCTAGTGATGGAACTGAAGCTGAGGCCGGCCCCTCTACCGAACCCAGCACTATCTCAACGGGTTCAAAAGTCGACTGTCTTCGCTTCATCACAGAGAACCCAAAAACTTGACGAACGAAATCTTTAACAAGATCCCAAAGGCATGCGCTAGACTTAGGCCTGCAGATCCTCCGAAGCCCATTTCATGGTCCTTGGACAAGGTCCTACATTATGCTTCATCTGTGAACAATGAAGATTGTTCTCTCAAGGATCTAACCCAAAAGGCTATTTTCCTGTTTGCTATAGCCTCAGGGGCTAGAGTTAGTGAAATATTAGCCCTATCAAGAAATGAGGGCCACATTCAGTTCACAGAAGTGGGAGAACTGAATCTCTTTCCTGATCCAACCTTTCTCGCCAAGAACGAGCTACCCACTAAGAGATGGGGTCCCAGGAGAATCTGCCCTCTAAAGGAAGATGTCTCTCTTTGTCCAGTAGTGTCTCTAAAGGTCTATCTTCGAAGAACTTCAGACTTCAGGGGAGGACAGCTCTTCAAAGGAGAAACTTCAGGATCAAACTTATCCCTAAAACAACTGAGGGCAAAGCTCACCTATTTCATTCGCAGAGCGGATCCTGACAGTACACCCGCAGTCATGATCCGAGAAAAATTGCTTCATCACTGAACTTTTTTCAGTATATGGACTTCGAGCGTCTTCGCTCATATATTGGATGGAAGTCATCCAGGGTGTTCTACAAACACTAAGCAAAGCAAGTGCACGAGCTGAAGCATTACGTGGTGGCGGCAGGTAGTGTATTAAAACCTGTCGTCTAGTGCTGCGATGAACAGTGAATTGATTGGGACTATCAATTAGGGTGAAAAGGTGTTGACACTTCCAGTGCGATACCTTTTAAGTGGGTGTCACCATCGTGACACTAAGACTGTTCAAAATCTCAGGTGTGGAATTATACAGATAACACTTGTGCCTTGTGTACATAGTACACAGTGTTGATAGTACTGTATACAACATTTACAGAAAAATATATTAGAAAATTTTACCAAAATTTTCAAATTTCAGAATGGCACTGATCATTTCTTCCCTCTCAGGAAGAAAAAGGTTTTCTGTATACGTTGTACGTATAATTCCTGTAACACGTTACACTCGTTATTCCATTTGGACATTTATTCAAAATAAATGTCTATTAGAGTGTAATTGCATCTTATTTCACCCTGCAATTAACACAATAAATATGGCCAGAGTTCTCTTACTTATTTAACTAAGTAAACCTCATATTGTTGTATGCTTACAAACTATGGATATAGTTGTACTTGGTTGTTCTGACAACATATACAAACCGTGAGACCTTTGTAACACTAGTTGATACTTTTGTTTGTTCATACAATATATGCAAACAATTGAGACCCCTTTTCTACTGTCTAGTATGACTCTTCCCTGCAGGGGGCAGGAAGCCCTAACATTGTCCATGATTAGTGGTAATGACGTATAAAGGTAACGCCATATATCTCAATGGTCAGGATGACCATAGAAAATTTGTCCCAAGGTTAAGGCACCTATGAAAATCCACAGATACAGTACTTTCTAGTAATTCTCTGGTAAGCTTCCATCAGGACAACATGGGTTGAGCTCAAAATACCGATTTTGAAGCGAAGCGAAAAATCTATTTTTGGGTGAGATAGCCATGTTGTCCTGATGGACCCACCCACCCATAGAAAAGGCATAGGCAAGATCCCTCCCGAAAACTACTATATCAATAGCACCATGCTCAATGCTACACGGAATGAGCGCCATCTTGGATACTCGTAATAGTACGGGAGGAAGGGTAACCTTGATAACGGCTCCCTTTCAATTATCGCCACTCTTCCCCCTCAAAACGAAAACGCTACAATATATGTCCCCTGATATTATGCGATATCCTTAAGTGAAATTTAAGGATATTCGCGTCAGGAGTTAAAATTCTGGAGACCTAAAGGTTAATTCTCTGGGAATATCACTGCAGCCAAATATCCCTTAGAAAGCTACCTATAGGAACCTTCCATCAGGACAACATGGCTATCTCACCCAAAAATAGATTTTTCGCTTTGCTTCAAAATCCGTTTTATAGCACATAAAAGATAACGGGGGAGGGTGGGCTGTAGCACCCTAGTAGTACCAGCCGAACTCGGTTGAGTCCCTTTTCAGGCTGAGAGGAACGTAGAGAGGAGAGGTCCCCTTTTTGTTTCATTTGTTTGATGTTGGCTAACCCCCAAAATTGGGGGAAGTGCCTTGGTATATGTATGTAAAAGACAGCTGAAAGTTTTGCAATTGCAAAAGGCCAAAAACATCTGCAATAATACCTGAAGAGGATAAATAAAATCTAAGATGCTTGAGGACAGTATTGAGCATGGATCTATAACCATTGATAGCTTAAAAAGACAATTTCCTTTTAAAAGACACAAAAAGCAAAACTCAACAATACAGAATAATCCAAAGTTCTTATAAATGAAACTTTATGAACTTACACTAATCAAAATGCACATTCCACTGTCTCATACAAATTACTGCATTAATAGATTGCCTTTTGGAACCTGAAATAGACAATCTAGAGGACACAAAAAATCCTTCTTTTTTGCATACCTGTATACTGTACAGTTGACTATCTCCATGCAGTTAGATGAACCACATGTAGGTTTGAGTGAATTGATGTTGAAATTGGTTGTCTGATAATATTGGTCCTATAAGGTAATCTCCTCACATATTCTGACAACAGAGCCCACTGATCTGTAAACCACTCTCTCAGCAGCTAAAAGAGAGCCACCAGGGTTGAAGATACCCTGAACTTGTTTATCAGCGACCAGATCATTGAACACAGAAACAACGCATACTGGGCCAGACTTGGGAGAGCATCCACCTTCCATGCTAGGGTACCTCATACCAGAGAGAAAAACACATCCATAGAGTAGGAATCAGAGTTGAAGGACAACAAAGAGGAGGAGAAAGAGGATGAGGAAGAAAAACACAGACGCTTCTTCCTTTAGGTCTGAGTGAGAACCAACGACGATACTCCACCTGAGGGAGAAACCACATGGGTTGCTCCCCCAGGAGCCCAACACTGAGGCACACTGTCACAAGGGAAAGGAGATGGCACTCTCGCAAGGTCCTGCGACCCCTGAACAAGACGGGAAGAACAGATGCCAGACCCCCTGGCACAAGGGTCAAGCAACGGATACAGGGGAAGGGGTAGGGGGGGTGCTGGCACTGGGTTAGAGATCAAGGTTACATCATGGACAGGGTTGAACACACTTGACCTTACCTTTACCTTTGCCCTTGCCCTTACCTTTCTTACTGGGACCGGGAGCAACCAAACCTGACTCATCAACAACTAAAGTCCCTGACACAGGAGGATCCAACACTGGTTCCTGTAGATCACATACCTGCACAGTAAGTATTGATCTAAGGGCGTAAGCGCAGGGGCGGCAGCAGCAGACTCACTGTGGAAACAGTGGTGGCGAAAAGACTTCACCGGTGTTTTCTTTGGCAAGCCCAATCCAACTCCGACGAACGTCTCGCGTGTTTCTTACCCTTCAGGGCATACACCTGTCACTGCACCAGAGACCATGATCAACACTCGGCACAAAGGGAAGGCTGCAAACAGAAATGCCCTCAACACAAAGAACAGAGAGAGTGCAGATCTATAGCCGGCTTTGCCATGAAGTGGTTGCAACATTCACTCTTCCCCCAGATAACAAAGTTCTTGTATCCATTCCATTATTCACAACAATCATACATTGTAAGAGAAAGGATCCACAGTTTTGATAAATGCTCTAAGTACATTTGTATGCCACAGCGGTCGAAGCAAAAGTGAGTGACAAGCCAACTGGAAGGGGGGTGGGCCTTCTTGGCCACACCTCTCTAGTCTAATAACTGCTCATTATACATTTCATTGACCGATTCCAGCTCGCACCGAAGTAATCTCTGTAATTAAAGGACGAGGGTTTGTATGGCACGTAGAAACAAACTATGGCTCTCTGTACAGTACTTTACAATGAAAAAGACACAGAAATGTAATCATGGAAGCTATTCAAACTTATGTACCTGTAACGGTGTGAAAGTTACAGGTTGGCTATTCTCCAGCAACTGATCTCCTTCATGAAAAAATCTTCTGGCTAATGACTGTAGGAGATGGGTAAGCTCATACTCATGAAAGTCCAGAAATTCAGCCAATTCACGAGGTAAGGCATGATGCATAAAGTTGATAATAGTCTGTAAAAAAAGTAAATCAGATTAAAATCTTTGCAAAGTAAAGATAAAACAAAATGAGTTGAATACTTTCTCACAATTCATAGTTCTTACCTATTTGGAAGAATAGCTTTGTAGAAAAATATACAAATATACTAATAAAGAATAAAAAAGTCTACCCTTTTTACCCTATAAGCAAATTCCCTACTATGTCTACCGCCAGAGACCGGGTGAATAACAAGTCGGAGAAAACTGAGGGGACACTGCTTCATTCCCCCTTATCCTCCTTATAGATTTCATCATATTTTGAAATATATGGTACAAAAATTCACTATAAGTGAGGAGGAAAGGAATCTAAATGATCAATAAAATTAAATTTTAATAATAAAATGACAAATTTGTAGATAATTTGTACTTTTCCTAACTATACAAACCTTAGGTATTTAATAGGGGTATTACTTTTGGCGTAGCTGAAATGACGAGCCATTAAAATTTAACGAGGGTTTACTACCCACACCACTAGTTAGCGGGGGTAGGGGAGGGTAGCTTGCTCCCCCCCCCCTCACATACACCTGTGCTTGAGCTCACTTTGCTTAGAGGTAGAACTTCAAGGGTGATAGGGCTGGCGGGCATGTTTGATTAAATAGCTAAGGTTTGTATAGTTAGGAAAAATACAAATTATCTACGAATTTGTCATTTGTTCCGTAACTGACATACAAACCCCGATATTTAATAGGGGTGACTCACCCATTAGGAAGGGTGGACGTCCCAGCCAGTACTGTCTTTTAGGCTTTGCCCGGACACTCGTTATTTGAGTGTGTCAGCACCCAAGAAATAAGGAGTCCCTGGACTTCGCTAGAACCTTGCTACGCAAGGACTGCGGCTTACGCAAGCTGTGTGTGAAGGCATAAAGAAGTGTGACTCATCCTAGGAAGTTGATTTGAAGTCCTTTAGATGGAAACTTGTAGACTATGACTTTCCCAATACCACCTCGTCAGGGTATGGGAACGTGACAATATTAACTTAATACTAGGAAAACAAGGAAACATGGTTTACCTGCAGTGGTTTGAGGTCACCTTTGCAGAGAACCCACAATCCTGCTTTCCCCAAGAGAGGGGATGATGAAGAAAAGAATAAGGGCCAGTCAAACCTTTTCATTCATGCAGACTAAATCTGGGTAACAATGCCCTCAACCTTCTGCTACTTGTCCAATAAGGAGCTTGAGGTTTTAAACCAGCTGTTGTGCAGCCACCAAAGGGCCGATAGAGAATGTATCGAGCCTCCTGTGGGTCACGTCTTGCAGGTAGTGGGCTGTGAAGGTTGTCTGACGCCTCCACACCCCAGCTTGAAGGACCTGCGTCACTGAAAAATTCTTGTTGAAGGCCAGGGACGTAGCTACGCCCCTGACATCATGTGCTCCAGGGCGACGTGACGGAGGAGGATCTGGATTGAGGGCCAGATGAAATACCCTACGAATCCATGCAGAGATGGTGTTCTTAGTTACCCTCCTCTTAGTCCTCCCTGTGCTAACGAATAAAGCTGGCTCATGAGGACGAATTGCAGCTATTCTTTTAAGATATAGCCTCAGACTCCTTACTGGGCATAGTGGGAGATGGTCTGGGTCATCTGTTACAGAACGGAGACTAGAAATCCGGAAGGAGTCGAACCGAGGATCTGCTACTCCTGGATTCTGAGTCTTAGCAATAAACTCAGGGACCAATCTGAACGTTACCTCCCCCCATCCCCTTGAATGGGCGATGTCATACGAGAGACCATGAAGTTCGCTAACACGGTTTCTCTGAAGCCAAAGCTAGTAGGAACACCGTCTTCCAGGTTAGGTGGCGATCTGAAGACTGGCGTAATGGTTCATAGGGAAGTCTCTTAAGAGACCTGAGAACTCGAACCACGTTCCATGGAGGAGGTCTCACTTCCGACTAAGGGCAGGTAAGTTCATAACTTCGTATGAGTAGGGAAAGTTCCAACAAAGAAGAAATGTCCATTCCCTTCAGCCTGCAGGTAAGTTCATAACTTCGTATGAGTAGGGAAAGTTCCAACAAAGAAGAAATGTCCATTCCCTTCAGACTGAAACCTAGACTTAAGGCTGAGCGATAGCCTTTCACTGCCGAGACTGAAAGGCGCATTTCTTCCCGCAAATACACGAGGGACTCCGCTATTGTTGCAATAGTGGCATCGAGTGGAGAGATACCCCTTCCACGACACCAACCACAGAAGACTTTCCCCTTTGCCTGGTAGACAGCTGCGGATGACTTTCGCAGATGTCCAGACATCCTAACAGCAGCTTGTTGCGAAAATCCTCTCTCAGCGAGGAGATGCTGGATAGTCTCCAGGCGTGAAGTCGTAGCGAAGCTACGGCTTTGTGGAAGATGTTGGCATGAGGTCGTCTGAGTAGATTGTGCCGTGGAGGGAGCTCTCTCAGTAGCTCCGTTAAGAGTTGCAGAAGGTCCGGAAACCATTCCGCGTGATGCCATAGCGGAGCTATGAGGGTCATCGAAAGATTGACCGATGTCCTGGTCTTGTTGAGCACCATCCTCATCAGACAGAACGGGGGAAAGGCGTAAACGTCGATGTTGTCCCACCGTTATTGGAAGGCATCTTGCCAGAGAGCCTTGGGGTCTGGGACTGGGGAGCAGTACAGCAGAAGCTTGAAGTTCAGAGCTGTTGCGAACAGATCCACAGTCGGAGAACCCCACAAAGTCAGGACTTTGTTGGCTACTAGATGATCCAAAGACCACTCGGTACTCACTATCTGAGACGCTCTGCTCAGATTGTCGGCGAGCACATTCCTTTTGCCTGGAATGAAACGTGCCGATAGCACAATCTAGTGGACTTCGGCCTATCTCAGTATCTCTACTGCAAGATGGGATAGTTGCTTCGAAAAGGTACCTCCCTGCTTGATGATGTAAGCCACTACTGTGGTGTTGTTGCTCATCACCACCACAGAGTGACCAGCCAGATATTGTTGGAACTGTTGAAGGGCCAGAAAGACGGCCTTCATCTCAAGAAGATTTATATGGAGGCACTTTTCTTATTCTGACCACAGGCCTGAGGTCCTGTGGTGCAGTACGTGGGCCCCCCACCCTTTCTTTGAGGCGTCCGAAAACAGCATCTAATCCAGGGGGAGGATGAGAAGATCCATTCCTCTTCGTTGGTTATCGTCTGTCACCCACCACTGGAGGTCCATCCGTTCCGCAGGTTCCATAGGGATCAGGACGTCCAGGGAATCGTAACCTTGATTCCACCGGGACTTTTGAGTTGCCACTGGAGGGATCTCATCCTGAGGCGACCGTTGGGAACTAGACGAGCCAATGATGAAAGGTGACCGAGGAGATTTAATCACGATTGGGCTGGAAGTTCTTCTCGTCTGAGAAAAGGGCTTGCGACCTTCCTCAGCCTTGCTATCCTGTCGTCTGATGGGAAGGCTTTGTGGAGATATGTGTCTATAACCATGCCTAGATATACCAGTCTTTGAGTGGGAAGCAGAGAGGACTTCTCGAGATTAACCATGATCCCCAGATCCTGGCAAAGTCCCAGAAGTTTGTCCCGGTGTTGAAGAAGCGATGACACCGAGTCTGCTAGGATCAGCCAGTCGTCCAGATAACGGAGGAGACGGATGCCGATCCTGTGTGCCCACGAAGATATTAGGGTGAACACTCTGGTGAATACCTGAGGTGCTGTGGAGAGATCGAAACACAGCACCTTGAACTGGTAGATCTTGTTGTCTCGGCTGAATCTTAAGTACTTCTTTGAAGACGAATGGACTTGGATCTGGAAGTACGCGTCCTTCAGATCCAGTGTACACATGAAGTCTTGCGGTCTCACTGCTAATCTGACCGTGTCTGCAGTCTCGATGCTGAACGGAGTTTGTTTGACAAACTTGTTCAGAGCCGAGAGGTCAATGACTGGTCTCCAGCCTCCAGACGCCTTCTTTACAAGAAAGAGTCGACTGAAGAAACCTGGGGACCCGTCGAGGACCTCTTGGAGAGCGCCCTTCTTCAACAGAGTCTGTACTTATGCCCGAAGGGCTTGCCCCCTTGCTGATCCCATCGTAAAGGAGCTCAATGACACTGGATTCGTCGTCAGGGGAGGTAGAGATGTTGTGAACGGGACGCAATATCCCTGACTGATTACGGAAATCGTCCAGGAATCGGCCCCGAGTTGCTGCCACCTGTCCGCGCAACTTTGTAGGCATCCCCCTACTGGTGGACATGCAGGGGGACTGCCAATCCTAGCATTTGTGGCCTCGGCTGCTCCCTCTAGGATACTCATCTCCTCTGGAGGACAGGAAGGGCTTAGACACCACTATCTTCGCTGCTGCCGTCGGTTTTGTGGTCTTGGTCGGACGGGACTGCTGGGTTGCTGGAGGCTTATAGGGCTTAGATGTCAAAGCCCAATGAAGGAAGGAGTCTTGGTGGGACTTCCTCCACCTCTCAGCAGCCTGTTCCACATCCTTAGGCTCAAAAAATTTCGTTCCTTCTAAGGAAGAATGCCTGAGCCTATTTACCTCGGTGCTAAGGACCTTTGATGGAACCTCTTAGCCACCGCATCCCGACGTTTCAGGATGGTGTTTGCCCACAAGTTTGAGACTTGGTGGGCCAGAAACTCGATCGTGCGAATACCTGAGAGGAGGAACGTCTCCATAGCTTTCCTGGTACGTTCTTTGGACAAGTCCTCAGAGCATATCAGGATACCTAAGGTCCCTAAGCAGACATCAAGCCACGAAGTGGCCTGCATAGCACACTTCGCAACCTTCTCCTGGTTAAGGATCTCGGTTGCCGAGAACGAGACCTGCCGGTTGGAGAGTCTCTCAAGAGGGACTCCCCTGCTAAGCTCTCCCAGCTAATGGTGGAGAGGAAGAGCTAAACAAGGCTCCTCCAAGATCTCGAAGTTCCTCCTTTGCTGTACGCGAGGAGGTGGGAGAAGCTTGTTGCTGGCACTGGAACGGTTGGAGGAGGACAACTCAAGAGAGCTGAACAGCGATCTTAGCCCTGGTACTCTTAACCTCCTGAGACCAGGGCAGGGCCGCACTGGTCTTAGAAGGTTTTTGAGTGCCAAATACGCGGTCCAAGACCATGTCTTTGCCCTCTCGAGGAGGGATCTCTGTGTCGGCAAACCCATTGAGAGCCCTCATAAGAGTCAGAACCTGCCAAAATGCATGCTCTGACTCTTATAGTTCTCCTCTGGATGTTGGACTTGCAGCGAAGTCTCCTGTCCCCAAAGGCTCTTCTTGGGGAGATTCACGGACGTCCCTCCGACAGGGAGGGAGAAAAAGTCTGGGGGGGTGAAGGAACCTGGCTTGAAGACTTGCAAGGAGTCAACTTGACTCTCAGAGAAGTCACCGCGTCCGGAACTCTTTTTCTCTTCAGAGTGGTAGAAATAGTCAAGGATCTGTGACCTAACTCAGAGAGAACAGGCTTGATAGGCTGGGTAACTGCTCTGATTAGTGCACCGAACCATGGTTGTTGACTGACAGACACGCTGTCAGACACTCCCTCTGGAGGGACAGGGATCGACGGATCCCTGGGAGGAGTTTCCATAGGGGGGTTCGCCCGAAAAAAAAAAAAAAAAAGGGATCCTGGACCTTTCTGGGTGTTTCCCTTCCGCCACAATGCATGTGTTATGCGCTTGCGAGGAGGGGAACGCAGCGATGGCGACCTTGCCGTGCGTTGTCCAGCATCCTCGCGCGCGGTAGGGTACAGTATTGACGTTCGCGCGGGGGCGCGTAATGGTGCTCGCGCGATGGAGAATACCAGGGGCCGCGCACGGGAGACTGCTGACGCGCGTGCAGGAGACTCTTGATGCGCGTGCGTACGCGCACGGGCGATTGCGAGGGGGCGCAGGAGACTGATGGCGCGTAGGAGCGCGCGGGAGACTGATAGCGTGTAGGAGCGCGCGGGGGCGAGTGTTCGCGCGCGCGTGGGCGCGCAGGATCAGGTCGTTGGACACGCGGGCGTGGGGGCGAGAATTCGCGCGCCCCAGTAGATGTCGTAGGGCGCACGCGCGCAGGAGAGATACCCCTGGCGTGCAGGCGCGCAGTTGGAGCTTGTGCGCGTGGGCGCGCGTCAGTATGGCGGCGCTACTGCAGTAGAAGATGGGCGTGGGCGCGCAGGGCGCACATCCTCGTGAGAGCGAGAGGGTGACTGCGCGTGACCACGCGATGGGGAGCACTGACGCGCTGGAGACAGCAGTGGGCACGTTGACGAGAGCTGGCGCGTAGGAGAAGTCTTCTTTGACTTCCTAACAGCGCCCAGATTCGAAGATCGTGGGCGCGCAGGAGAGATCGCTGTGCATGGGCACTGGCGCGCAGGAGAGCGCTGACGAGTTGGAGAGCGCTGACGCGTAGGAGAGCGCTGGCGCGCAAGAGGTTGCTGGCGCACAGGAGGTTGATGGCAAGCAGTGGCGCGGTGACGTGCAGGTGATCGCTGGCGCGCTACCTAAGGCAAAGCCTGGCGCGCAGGAGAACGTTGGCGCGCATGCTCATCATTAGCATGGCGAGTAAGGGACGTATGGGCGCGATGGCGCATACGCCCTTGATGCCCCGTAATAGGGTTCGATGCCTGACGAGCATGCAAGTCAGGTTTCGTAGGCGCGTAGCGAGCATTAGCTCTCAGGAACGGCGACAGCAGGTCAGCAGGTCTGTCGGGTGGAAGGTCGACGTGTCCTTTGAAAAGACGACCTTCCACCGAAGGGGATCGCGAACGATCCGCTGAGAGGTCCAGGACCATAGCAGGAACAGTCGGTGAACGCTGACGAGGCTCCTCTGTGGCGGACTGCAACGGAGATGGTGAACCAAAGAGGCACCTCCTCACCGCAGGTGAAGGAAGGCCTCTCTGGCGAAAAGGAAGGGGAGCCTTGCGACGAATACGCCCTCTGGGGGCCGTTGGATCAGCAAGCTGACCTTCTGCAGTCCTCCAAAGAGGAGTCTCTGTAAGTGAACTCCCCCAAGGGGAAGTAACACCAGCAGGAGAGACTGTTGGACTTAGTTTCTCCCTCGTTGGTTGAGCAGGAACGGGAGAAACTAAGCCTTCAGCTACTGCGGGATTTGAAGAGGCAGAGGTATTAGGAGATACAGCATTGGATACTTCTGACACCACAACGTCGACAATCGACAGAGAATCAACTTCTGCCAAAGTCGGCGATTACTTGACAGCGGAACACAATCGGATGTAGTCAAGTAATGCTTCCTTGGAGGGCGAACCCTCGAGCCCCAAGAAAGACCAAAGCTGAAATAGATGGGTTAATGACACATCCTCCCCCGGGGGGAGAGGTGGAGCTGCCTCGCTAGGGGAGGCAACGCCATCTCTCGAACCCCGAGCTTGGAAAACAGTACCATGGTCTACGCTACCACTCGACAGTCTCTCGAAAGAGACCGATCTAGTGGGAGCTTTGGAGGAGGTTTGGGCAACGGAAGAAGAGTCCTTGGGTTTTTATCCTTTCAAAGAAACCTTCGAAGGAGAAAGATTCCGCCTGGATTCCTTGTTACGTCGCCGAGAAAACCTCTCCCACAGGGAGGTAGACCACTCCCTACACTCACCACACTTGTTATTACTATCACACCGTTGGCCTCTTCAGTAAGGGCAAAGGGTGTGAGGGTCTGTCTCGACCGCCGACATGAATGTTCTGCAGGGGCGGTCGGGTAATCCAGGACAGGTGCGCATAATCGCAGAGGCCAACTTCACACACAAACCTGTCAAAGAGAAAGCAAAAAAGCATTAATGGCTGCCAAAGAGCGGCGAGGATGAAAGAGGACACGTCCGTCTACCATCCGAGCCAAGAGCAAAGTGAGCTCAAGCACAGGTGTGTGTGTGTGTGTGGGGGGGGGGGATTAGCAAGCTACCCTCCCCTACCCCCGCTAACTAGCGGTGTGGGTAGTAAACCCTCGTTAAATTTTAATGGCTCGTCATTTCAGCTACGCCGAAAGTAATACCCCTATCAAATAGCGTGATTTGTATGTCAGTTACGGAACAAATGTTATTTTTAGGGTTAAAGTGCTGCGTGATCTCCAAGGAATTTCCCATGAAATGCTAGAATAGGGATCCGAATAACATAAATAATAAAGAAATATTGTCTCCCTTGCTCTGGGGCCAGTGTATCAATGGGCAAAGAATAGATTTACTGTAGTGTGTATAAGGGGGACCTTCGAGTTCAGGCTCGCTGTAACTCGAACAGAGCACCTCCAATGCTGAAATTTGTCTGCTATGAGTGACGTCATTACTATTTTCACCACCTCACAGAAAGGAACCATCATCCCATTTGGAGACAATGCTACAAACACATCAATTTGCATTCAACCGCCATCTTTATATTCACTGATAAGGACTGAACAACGCCATTATTGTTCAAGTATAACAAGAAGCCAAAACAGTAAGTAACAGTAATCAGGTTTTTTGTCTTTTCATTACATTTACATTATATTATAAGTGAGATTTTTTGTTATATGCACCAGCAGTTGAGTAATTGTGTTTGTTATGCAGATATTGAAGTTGTAAACCGATTAGGTCAGCATTGTTAGCCTCTTGTAAACAGGGTTAGGCCTTATTGGTCTTCCCCTCCCAGTGTAAAACTGATTAATAGATTTAGATTAATTTATATATTTTAGCTGGGTGAAAGAATTTGCTAAGATCATGAGATCTGTTGATTATTTACTCAGCAGGGATCTCAATGTTCTCATTAGCTCTGAATTTGCTCTGAAGGGGTCACAGTGGACTACACCCCTTTCTATTATGCTCAGAAACTTTAGTTTTCTATTGGGGCACTGATCTGAGCTCCTTATTACAAGTTTTAAGAAACCAATAATTTTGAAATGGGTTGCTATTACTAGGGCAGGGGGAATGCCAGTGTATATTAGGAGTGAGTACCCTGCTTTTAATAAGTCCTGCTATGAATGTAGATGTCACGAGATTCAGGTAATAAAAGTTTGTGGCAGGCATAACAATTTTCATTTGAGTTTTATCTATCGGAATCCAGACCTGGATGATTCGAACTTCGATTGTCTTCTTACCATTCTGGCTAAGATACAAGATGTAAGAAAGGCTTCTTTTGTTCTTGTTGATGATTTTAATGCTCAACATAGGAAGTGTTTAAATTCTGTTTCTCCTACTGATTGCTATGGCTTAAGAGCAATGGACTTAGCTTCTGAATCAGGCAGTGAGCAAGTAATAAGTGAAGTTAATCACAGGTCTGGTAACTTTTTGGACCTAGTATACTGTACAACGAGTTCCCTGATGTTATAAGAAGTAAGGTTGTTTCCCCATTTAAGATGTCTGAACATGCCTTAATTTCATTTGTAACTAGAGGAGCACTCAGCAGAGCACAGACCTCTGATGTGCCAGCTTTTTTCTCGACCTTTTGCTCGACATTGACCTTGACCTTTGACCTCAACATGTATTAATTGACATTGATTTTCATTCACTCACATATGAACCAAGTTTGAAGTTTCTTTGACAATGATGTCCAAACTTATGACTGATTACATGAATTGGACATTTTGCTTGACCGTGACCTTGACCTTCCAAAATTCAATTATTTCCAGCTTTTTATATAACAGTTAATCCTTGCATGTTTCATCACTCTACATTAAAATTGTGGCCAGGAAGCTGTTCACAAACAAACACACAAACGGTGAGCTGTTCACAAACAAACACACAAACGGTGACAAAAAAATAACCACCTTCCAACTTTTTTGGCAGAGGTAATTAAGAATGAGCAGCCTGTCCTGATGTTTCATACTCATGTAAATATATAAAATCTCAAGCAGACTGGAAGGGTATTTTGAGGGATCTTTTGAATTTGAATTGGCCACAATTGTATAAGTGTTGAGCCTGTTTTTCTCTTGAATGAGAATTTGGTCAACATAATTGATAGACGTATCCCTTTTCCTGTGTTAAAACAAACCCTGGTTCCATGATGATTGTAGACACTTATTTGGAGAAGCAGGAGGCCTATCATCTTTGGAAGGGTAACATGTCAGATTTGACTTGGAATAATTATACTCAGTTTAGAACTTTCGCTCAGAGTGTTTTTATGCTTCAATTGAAAAGGAATACAACCTAACCACAAAAGAACTCTGTCTGGTACAGTCCAGGAACATAAGTGATGTGGTGCCTTTAAAGTTACACTCTTTGGTATGAACTTATCAGTTCCTCCTTTAGTTAAACCAAATGGTTTTGTAACTCACTGTCCAAAGGAAAAGGCAACAACATTTCTGGCTGAAGTGTTTGACAGTACAGTGTAAGAAGCAGAGTAATGAGAAACTTGTTCTTCCTTATTCCTGATTTTCTGATGCTAAATTAACTAGTTTAGCTTTTCGGTCCTCTTGATGGACCTTGATGCTTATGGAGGTGTACTGTAGACCCACATGATATTTGTTTTTGGCTTTTTAACAAGACCCTGATTTCTTAGCTTCTAAGTTGTCTGTTATTTTCTGCACCAAGAAGAGGTTCTTTTAATACTTGTTGGAGAATGGGTAATGTTACTCCATTAGGTAAATATGTTTGTAGTAGCTCTAACCCAGCTGATTACCTCCCAATTTCCATAACTCCCATATTATCTAAAGTTTCTTAATGTCTTTTGTCAAAATGTCTAATCATGTATGCTGAAGGTAAGCATCTGTTCCCTAGTTTGCAAGTTGGCTTTTACAAAAACCTTGGAACATATAATGCCCTTTTATCAATAAAAATGCCGTAAAGAAATCCCTTGATTGTGGTCAGAAACTTCATATGATTGTTCTTGATTTTATTCCTGCCTTTGATTGTGTTAATCATGAGGCCTTTGTTTTCAAACTCAAGCAGTTGGGAGTAGGTGGGTCTTTCCTTAGCGTCATTTAATTTTTTAGTAATAAATTTAGATTGCTGAGTTGTTGTTGATGGGCACCACAGTGAATATAGGAATGTGATAGCTGGTGTTCCTTAGGGTAGTGATCTTTACCCGTTACTTTTCATACTACCGTATATACACGATACAGTTATATGGTTTGGCCTAGAAAACAAGTTCATTACATATGCAGATGATGCTACTCTCTTTTCCTCAATTTCATCTTCTGAATGCAGATCTGGGATTGCTGAATCCCTTAATAGAGACATAACTAAAATTAGTAGAAGGTACAAATTATGGGGAGCAAAGTAGAACCGAAACAAAACTCAAAGTAAGATTGTAAGTAGGTCGATGACAGTGGCTCTTCAACATCCAGATCTCTGCACTGATAATGTTCTAAACCTCTATAAAACTCCTTGAAAGTTTTAGGTGTGATTCTTGATTGTAAATTACTTTTGAGAAGCACATTTAGTCTTTTTCTTCTTTAACTGGACAAAAACCTAGATTATTGAGGAAGTCTTTTAAGATTTTCGATAATCAATTCATTCTCAAGAAATGTTTGAATTATTTTATTCTGACTAATTTTTAGTATTAATTTTTCTCATGTATGGTCTTCAGCTGCTGAATCCCATCTTAATTAGTTGGACAAGAACTTGTGGTCTATTACGTCTTTTATTCCTGGTCTTTATATTAATCTCTTGCACCGACATTCTGTTATTCTTTATATTTATTCCACAAGATTTTTCATAACTCTGACCATCCTTTGCATTCAGATCTTCCCAGGTAGTATCATCCTCCTCATAATACTAGGTATGTAGTTAACTCCAATGCTGTAGTCATGCTTTCTCCTTCATATGGTTCAATATTACACAATTCTTGCCTGTTTGTCATGCTAGTAACAGAAAGTCGTAGTTTCCCAGACTTATGTGCCTACACAATTTTGGCTGATTTAATATTATGGTCTTTCCATTTTATGTTTAAATTTGTTACTGATTAATTTTGTAGGAAAATTACAACTAGCCATTACTAGCATGACAAACAGGCAAGAATTGCTACAATTTACTTTTGAGTAACAAAGGTTACAAAATCTTATGAGCAATGGTACAACAAATTTTTTTTTCATTAACCAAACACTATTGAGTCGGGGAAATTTAAAATGTGGCCAAGATATGAATGATGAGTTTGGAATGAAACAAACACAGAGCATTCAGTAAATTAGGACATTCAGGGTATCTTTAAGGTGTCCAGCTATTCTTTCTTAATGGTTGACCATATTCTGAGGCTATACCTTAAGAATTACCATTTATCCAGTCCTAAATGCCTCTGAATTGGCTGTAATCCCCTTTTTAACTCATTTTTGTGCAACTCTTTTCATCAAAGCCTTTGATAAATGAGACCGTAGTAATCTTATTAATCTATATTGCAGTAATGAAGAAAGTGGCCTAAGTAGTCTTTTTAGAACTGAGGTAAGCTATGTCTTGACTAAGTGTGTGTTGATCCCAATACTTATTACACATGTTGGCTGACCTATATGAACATACAAACAAACACAAACATAATAAATGCATACCTGCAAATAAAGCTGAAGATCCCCTCTCCTTTTTTCCACAAAAGCTGGATCCTTGTTTCCAATAATCTTTTTTGGTGGCAGAAGGTCTCTTGCTACTCCATGATTCGACACTAACTTATCGTGCAGCTCAGCGAAGGCATTATACCTTTGTTTGACTGACCATTGAACAGGCCCAACTGTTATATTTATATTGTACAAAGTAACTCCATCAAATTGTTCAGTGCTAGGAATGGTAGCCTCTATATGATTTCCTGGGGTTTCAGGTGATAATGAAGCCATCTGCAAGCAAAGAAACATTTGCATGACATCTAAACAAGAAGCTGAAAACTCTCTGCTCCCAAAAAACTTTAAATTCACCCTAAAAACTAAAGCATATTAAATAAAGATATGCAACAACAATATTGAATCTTTAGTTAGAGATTAATTAGTTTAAAGTGATCTAAATGAAGGTTATTTACCTTGATATATGGTATCCATGATTATCAGAAATCAAATTTTAGCCTACACATCATTTGTATTTTTTCTATTTAGACAATACTTAGACCTTTAATATGAGTATGACTTCAGTGAAACTGAAACGGCTGTTTAAACTTAACAAAGTAGTAGTAGTAGATGGCAGGTAGTGTGTAAGCCCAACCATCCCACCAGGTAGTATAACCTTCACTATGATTTGTAGGGTGTTTGAGGCAGCAAGTTTAACTTAAGGGTACTGTATCAGGTTTGCATGGTTAGAAAAACTACAAATTACTTTTAAAATGTGAAATTTGTTCATACACATAACACAAACCTTCAACCTATAATAAGACACACATCCTGAGGATAGAGGAAGTCCCTAAAACCAATCTGGCTGGTTTACTAACCTGGGAAACATCAATGCACTTTTTAAGAAGAGTGAAAGTGATGGCTCCTGTCTACCCCTTAATAACCTGAACATAAAGATATTGCAGGTGTTAGATTAGGTCCCCGGTTTCTGAATGTATGGCCATTATGAGAAATGGGTTACATACATTTCACCCATCCTCCCCTTCATCTGGAAGGATGGCTGAGATACTTCAATGGAAAACTGTCTGTAAAGTTACTCAGTCATGAAGTTTGCCTGCATCTAGCATTCTATCAAGCACATAATGGAGCAACTGCTTCACCCCAAAAAGGGGTAAAAAATAAGAGGAAAAAATGGCCAAACACTCTACATCTCATAGACTTATATCGCAACCACTATTTTACACGGGATGCTTCTTGTTATTACTATTATTATTATTATTACTACCTAAGCTACCTAGGGCTCCAACAGAAAAAAATAGCTGTGAGGAAAGGAAATAAAGAAATAAACAAACTATAAGAGAAGTAATGAACAATTAAAAAAAAATACAGGGAATCCTAAGAATAGTAATAATAAAAACAGATCTTTCACATATAAACAATAAAATTCCGGAATTTCGTTGGATCAGCACGACTGAAGGTGCATGAGTCAAAAGAAGTAATGTTCTTGGATGTCTTCATCTATACCCTTTTGGTGCGGGAAAGTCTTTGGTGTTCTCACAGAAAAGAGGAGGTAGTCATCCTGCATCTCAATTGTAAAGAAGAGATGGAGAAGCACATGAGATTCGAGTTGTGCCAGGCTAGAAAGTGGCTCTTGGACACAAACTCTGGAACAAAGGAAAAGGCCTTCCGCCATTGAGGATATCCCATGACATACCAAATGTCACGTGGAACGTCTGTAGAAATTCAGAGACTGAAGCTCGTGAGTAATCTAGGAGTCATCCTTTTCTAAACATGGAGAGACACTGTAATATAGTTCTGTACTGATCTTTAGGGGTTAGTAGAGAAATAATTCATTTCATTTACTTACATTTCATTGTAAAATGTTATTTTGATAATAAAATAAATTTTTGAATATACTTACCCGGTGATTATAATAGCTGCAACTCTGTTGCTCGACAGAAAAACTCTACGGAAAAAATTCGCCAGCGATCGCTACACAGGTAGGGGGTGTACTCAACAGCGCCATCTGTCGTTCAGATACCCAGTACTCATTGTAAACAAAGAACTCAATTTTCTCCTCGGTCCACTGCGTCTCTATTGGGGAGGAAGGGAGGGTCCTTTAATTTATAATCACCGGGTAAGTATATTCAAAAATTTATTTTATTATCAAAATAACATTTTTCAATATTTAACTTAGCCGGTGATTATAATAGCTGATTCACACCCAGGGGGGTGGGTAGAGACCAGCAAAATATGTTTACATCATATGAGCTAAGAATTTTTATTTCATTTTAGAAGTTATCAAAATAACTAAAACAAAATAAATAGGTACCTGGTAAGGAAGTCGACTTGAACAATTACTCTGCCTTTTTAAGTACGTCTTCCTTACGGAGCCTCGCGATCCTCTTAGGATGCTGAGCGACCCCTAGGATCTGAAGTATCAAGGGTTGCAACCCATACAACAGGACCTCATCAAAACCTCTAATCTAGGCGCTTCTCAAGAAATGACTTTGACCACCCGCCAAATCAACTAGGATGCGAAAGGCTTCTTAGCCTTCCGGACAACCCAAAAACAACAATAAAAACATTTCAAGAGAAAGATTAAAAAGGTTATGGAATTAGGGAATTGTAGTGGTTGAGCCCTCACCCACTACTGCACTCGCTGCTACGAATGGTCCCAGAGTGTAGCAGTTCTCGTAAAGAGACTGGACATCCTTAAGATAAAAAGACGCGAACACTGACTTGCTTCTCCATTAGGTTGCGTCGATTATACTTCGCAGAGATCTATTTTGTTTAAAGGCCACGGAAGTTGCGACAGCTCTAACTTCGTGTGTCCTTACCTTCAGCAAAACTTGGTCTTCCTCATTCAGATGGGAATGAGCTTCTCGTATTAACAGTCTGATAAAATAGGATAAAGCATTCTTTGACAAAGGCAAAGATGGTTTCTTAACTGAACACCATAAAGCTTCAGATGGGCCTCGTAAAGGTTTAGTTCGTTTTAAATAGAACTTAAGAGCTCTTACAGGGCATAAGACTCTTTCTAGTTCATTTCCAACCATACGATAAGTTTGGAATATCGAACGATTTTGGCCAAGGTCGAGAAGGCAGCTCGTTTTTGGCTAGAAAACCAAGTTGTAGAGAACATGTAGCCGTTTCAGATGAGAATCCGATGTTCTTGCTGAAGGCATGAATCTCACTGACTCTTTTAGCTGTGGCTAAGCATACCAGGAAAAGAGTCTTTAAGGTGAGATCTTTCAGGGAGGCTGATTGTAGCGGCTCGAACCTGTCTGACATAAGGAATCTTAGTACCACGTCTAAATTCCAACCAGGTGTAACCAAACGACGCTCCTTCGTGGTCTCAAAAGACTTAAGGAGGTCCTGTAGATCTTTATTGTTGGAAAGATCTAAGCCTCTGTGACGGAAGACTGATGCCAACATGCTTCTGTAACCCTTGATAGTGGGAGCTGAAAGAGATCGTTCTTTCCTCAGATATAAGAGGAAGTCAGCTATTTGAGTTACAGAGGTACTGGTCGAGGATACGGATACTGACTTGCACCAGTTTCGGAAGATTTCCCACTTCGATTGGTAGACTCTAAGGGTGGATGTTCTCCTTGCTCTAGCAATCGCTCTGGCTGCCTCCTTCGAAAAGCCTCTAGCTCTCGAGAGTCTTTCGATAGTCTGAAGGCAGTCAGACGAAGAGCGTGGAGGCCTTGGTGTACCTTCTTTACGTGTGGCTGACGTAGAAGGTCCACCCTTAGGGGAAGTGTTCTGGGAACGTCTACTAGCCATCGAAGTACCTCGGTGAACCATTCTCTCACGGGCCAGAGGGGAGCAACTAGCGTCAACCTTGTCCCTTCGTGAGAGGCGAACTTCTGCAGTACCTTGTTGACAATCTTGAACGGAGGGAATGCATACAGATCTAGATGTGACCAATCTAGGAGAAAGGCATCTATATGAACTGCTGCTGGGTCCGGGATTGGTGAGCAAATTATTGGGAGCCTCTTGGTCATCGAGGTTGCGAAGAGATCTATGGTTGGCTGGCCCCAGGTGGCCCAAAGTCTCTTGCATACATCCTTGTGGAGGGTCCATTCTGTTGGAATTATTTGTCCCTTCCGACTGAGACAATCTGCCATGACATTCAAGTTGCCTTGGATGAACCTCGTTACTAGTGATATGTTTAGACCTTTTGACCAGGTGAGGAGGTCCCTTGCTATCTCGTACAACGTCAGAGAGTAGGTCCCTCCTTGCTTGGAGATGTACGCCAAAGCCGTGGTGTTGTCCGAGTTCACCTCCACCACTTTGCCTTGAAGGAGAGACCTGAAGCTTTTCCAGGCCAGACGTACTGCCAGTAGCTCCTTGCAGTTGAAATGCATTGTCCTTTGACTCGAGTTCCATATTCCCGAGCATTCCCGACCGTCTAATGTCGCACCCCAGCCTACGTCCGATGCGTCCGAGAAGAGAACGTGGTTGGGAGTCTGAACAGCCAGGGGAAGACCCTCTCTTAGGTTGATATTGTCCTTTCACCAAGTCAGACAAGACTTTATCTTTTCGGAAACCGGGATCGAGACCGCTTCTAGCGTCTTGTCCTTTTTCCAGAGAAAAGCTAGATGGTATTGAAGAGGACGGAGGTGTAGTCTTCCTAGTGACACAAATTGTTCCACGGATGACAGCGTCCCTACCAGACTCATCCACAGCCTGACTGAGCAGCGTTCCTTCTTCAGCATCTTCTGGATGGATAGCAGGGCTGGGGGCTGATCGTCTTGTTGTTCAGCAACGTCCTCATCAGAGGGTTCCTCATCCGAAACTGATGAGGAAACGGCAACGGAGTGGGCAACGTCTGGCTCGCTGAATCCGGTCGCACTGGTGGATGCGTGACGGAGCCGGACGCAATATCATGGAACTGTTGCACAGTCTGTGAACTGTCAACAACCATGGGTGCGCGAGGAAGCACAGCGTCAACCCGAGACTGTCTAGACCGTCTGGGTTGTGCAGTCAACACCCTACCGGATTGCTGAGGTTGACGCACTGCGTCAAAACAAGTCACCTCTGCTGGTTGTTGAACGTCCTGAACGTCAACAACCACCTCCGAGCGTCGCTTAACGTCAACGTGCGGCTGGCAACCCACACTGGGTCGCATCGGTGGAGGAACCACCTCAACTGGCAGACGCGAGTAGGTTACCTCAGCGTCAACAGGGCGCACAACCGACCGGTTGGAAGGTTGTTGGCCAGAAGGTTCGGTAGCAACCTTCTCCGCATTTAAGTCCTCTATCAAGGACGCAAGCTTGGACTGCATGTCTTGCAGCAAAGCCCATTTAGGGTCTACGGGAGCAGGTGTGGCAACAGACGGGGTTAGCGACTGAGGCGGAACCGTTTACCATCCCTGAAAGCCTTGTTATGTGTGACATAATAGTACAGCAAAACTTCAAAGGCTCGACAACAGCTGTGAAGTTGACCTGTAAACAACTTGGAGCGTCTCCTGGCTAGGCGCCAGGGAGAGTCTACCAGAATTGAGAAGTCTATCTGGGCAGAGGCAGGAACTCCCAAGCCGAGAACTTCTCTCGTGTCATATCAGACTCTCGCTCTATAAACCAGTTTAAAAGAAGGGAAAGCAAAGGCTGTATCCCCCAAACTCCTCCTGGTGAAAAACCAGTCGCCTAGCCAACGTAACGCTCTCTAGGAGAGCGAGAGAGCACTAGCTTAAAAACAACGGCTTCGAAGTAGCTAGGCCTAGTGTAAGCTCTGACGTTTAGGCGAACGAGGAGCAGCAGTTACAAAAAGATCCGGACGAAGATCCTTAAAAAAAATCATCATGATTTAATTAAAGTCCATAGGAGGCTAAGCAGCTTTAGGCTCCTCTCCATTTGACAGAGTCCTCAAGGGAATATCAGTAGGAGGGAGAACAGCAACTTCCTCATCTACAGGAACCTTGTCCGATAAAAGCTGAGTCTCTCACTGGTGCATTAGTAGCGGACCAGAACGCAACGTCATGTAACTGCTTGACAGTCTGTGAACTGTCAACAACTGAACTGTCAACCACAACAGGTGCGTGAGGACGCACAGCGTCCACTCGAGACTGCTTTGACTGCCTAGACTGAGCAGTCAAAACGACTCTAGAATGCGGAGGTTGACGCACAGCGTCAAAACAAGTCAACTCCGATTGTTAGTGAACGTCTTGAACGTCCACAGGAGCATCAGCAAGTGGCCTAACGTCCAAATGCGGCTGAAAAACCACACGAGACCGCATCGAGTGTGGTTCTAAACAACCTGACTGACGTGACTAAGCTACACCAACGTCAACAGTAAGCACAAAGGAACGTTAGGTTGGCTGAAAGCCAGGATATCGATGAGATAAACGGCTAGACTCAACGGACTAATCGGTAGAATAGTCTTCCATAAGGGAGGCAAGCATATTCTGCATGTCTTGCCATACAACCCATTAAGGATCAACGGAAATGGTTGTGGTAAGAGACGAGGGTAACGTCTGTGACCGCAACACTTTGCCAACAAAAAAAGACTCTCGGAGTCTGTGTTACGCTTTTGTTAGGCGGCGAGCAGTTATCCGATGACTGCATAGGGTCAGAGCTGTCCTAATGGTTGCAACCAGGACGCTGGACCTGTCCTGAAAGGACTGACTTTCGCTTAAGGGCTTCGAAACCTTGTGACCGGTTTCTTATGCGAAAAGCCTACGGATGACGAGGAGAAACAACGTCTCTCTCGTCTTATGGTAGGGGAGATCTTGGTAAGATACACCCGATACCATAGAGGGAAAAACGTCTGTTCGTTGGTCAAGGCCTCTCGAACCCATAAGTCGTTTGACATTACTTCTCCCCTGGGCTTGGGAGCATGTAAGAGGTCCCGGACTAGGTGAACGACAGGCACGAACAGACGAACCCTTGGACGCAACACTGTAACACTTTGCGCCTCAGACGCAACACTGTAACACTTTGCGCATATCACTTTATCACTTCGATTTTCTGTTTTGCACTTATTTCTACCTGAAACACGCAATTCTACCCTACATTAAAAGGTAGTAATTGCGAAATCAGTCGTATAATGCAAGCTCATTAATACCAGCAAAAAACAGAAAACATATATTAAGGTAAAAAAATCAGTGGTTGGGAAAGAGACTAAACACTAGTTCATATAACTACGTTTTCAATCTCTCACTGCACATAGCCTGGGGACGAGAATAAAAACCTAAAAACGTTTTATCCTTCCTCCCCGTACAGCGACTAGGGACGCGAGTAACACGAGAACAACGTTACCCGCTTGAACGGAACGTTTTCTCTCCTCTCTCTCCCTCCGTCTCTATCTCTCTCTCTCTTTCTCTCTTGATTTCGCACCTAAGAGAAGAGCCCAATTATATTACGTCAAAAAAAACATGTTATTTGACTAAAGGAAAAAACTGAAAGGTTTTTCAAATAAAAAGTTCCTTTAAAATAGAATTTAAAACATTTAAGCTAAGAAAGAAGGAACAAAACGTCAGAATCGATTTACTCTTACTGCAAAGTGAAACCGTGATACACTCTCTCTCTATCGTAACGATAGAGCGCATGTTGAACGTCCTGAACGTCAACAACTGCGTAGCATAAAAAAACTAAACGTTAGTTCATCTTTGAAAACAGTACGAAGACTATCAAAGAAATTCTTTCATAAAATATTACATTTAAAAAGTTTTAAATCCTTAGCTCTTTAAAAGCTAATTACGATATAAAGGGCTCAACGTTGATTAACTTCGGTTTCCAAGTTAGGACCGCCTACTCTCAGGAAAGGTCTATATAAACAAAACATTAAAATTTATTTTTATATGTTTATAATAAATGGAAAGTTAATCGAAGAGGCCTAATAAAGGCGGAGAGATATAAAATATATAGAGGAAAATCTATAACGTGATAAGAATTACTAAAGGCCTAAACACACTTCCGTCTAAGGGAAGGGTCGGCCATTTAAAAGTGAAAGAAAGTCCATACTCTCTTTGTCACCATAATTAAATCTATCCAAAATGAGTTCAAGATTTAAGATGAAGATAAAACACCTGCATAAAGAAAGCTCAAAACTAGAATAAAGTACTTCACCAATTAGTTGTGAAAAAACTCCAGTTTAGCAACGGCGAATAAGAGCGTCTTGTCGATAGCTCGACAGAGAGAAAATTGAGTTCTTTGTTTACAATGAGTACTGGGTATCTGAACGACAGATGGCGCTGTTGAGTACACCCCCTACCTGTGTAGCGATCGCTGGCGAATTTTTTCCGTAGAGTTTTTCTGTCGAGCAACAGACTTGCAGCTATTATAATCACCGGCTAAGTTAAATATTGAAAAATCACAAATTTTAAAGGTAAGTTAAATTTTTTCTAGCCATATAAACCTGAGTCCTTTAGTAGGGGTATGATTTCGACGAAAGCTGGAAACGGCCATTGAAGAAATTAACGAGGTGTTGGCAGCTACCGATAGTCAGCCCCAGCCCTCAGTCAGCTTGCTTAGAGTTCTTTTTGATTTTGCAGAGGACTTGCGGGGTGGATGTGGCGGGAAGTGAAAACTAAAGGACTCAGGTTTGTATAGCTAAGAATAATAAAACGGAAAAGAAAAGAATGCCAGACATTCTCTCTCTCACACTTTAGACTTATGTCACAACTACTATCCCAGGCATAATGCTTCTTATTCTGTTCAAGAGTGAGGTTTACTACACCACTTGCTGGGCAGCTACCACAGACCATATGGAAAACATGTCCAATGACCTTTGGGCACAATCTTGAAGATAGTGTGCAATGAAGGTGGTCTATCTCTTCCAGATGCCTGCCTTCAACACCTGGACAACTAAGAGGGCCTCTTTGAAGGTCAGTGGTACCAATGACTATGACTTCAAGAGCTTGAGGAGGAGCTGAGGTAAATGGGGAGTTCTGTGGCTTCCTATAAGCTCTGCTCATGGTTTTACAGAGCCAAAAGGAAAAGCTATAGGTATTCTTAGAGATATTCTTCATCATCCACGTACTCACGAAGAGGTTCTGTAACTGGGGCCTACAGTACATGATTGTGTATATTTTAGGTAGAGCTTCACTGCCCTCACAGGACAAAAGCAGAGTGTCAGAATTATTGATTACGACCTTCAGCAATGAAAATGAAAAAAAATTACGCCTTGAGTAAACAATTCAAACAAAATGAGATCTGCCTCCACCGCTCAGAATGTGATACAAAGTATGACAGATTGTGTAGTTCCCCCACATGTTTGGCCAATGCCAAAGCTACCAAGAAAGCCATTTTAAGAGTGAGGTCTCTGTCAGAGGCCCGCCTCAACCGTTCATACGGTGCTTTCCTGAGTAACCTTAGCACTCTGGTCACAATCATGCTAAGAATCTGATTTCCCAAGGCGGGTAGGCCTGTTCAAAGCTATGAATTAAAACCAATAATTTCCACAAGGAAGAGAGTTCTACAAGCAGAGCAGTCAAGGTCTGACTATTGATGACGATGCTCCCCCAAGGGAAGAAACCACGAGGGTCCAACAAGAGCCACAACCTTGCGGCACACTGTCACAGGGGAAGGGGAAGACACACCCAAAAGGGGATAGGGACACAACCGCTGACACTGAAGGAGTAGAAGCAGGCTCCGTACCCCTTGACAGAAGGGTCAGAACAACAGACACATGGGAAGGGGTGGGAATCATATTCACCAGGTCAAGGATCAGGGTTACACTGAGGACAGGAGCAACACTTTTTCCTCCTTACTCTTACCTTTTAGCTTACTGGCCTCTAAAGCAACAGCTCCTAGCTCCAGCCTCTTACCTGCCTGGCCAAGGGATACCATACCACACTCAACATCCTTTCCTAGTTTAATAGGGGGGAAATCACCAGGCTCCTTGACACTAGGGAATCTACAGGGGTCCCTGCCACTGGGGGAACCACCACATCCTTCACCAAAGGTGTCACCTTGGGATAAAGCCATGGAGGGCCAACCTGAAAGACCCAAGGAAGCCCAAGACTTCCTGAGGTCCAACTCATTGTCACCAGTCAGCAAAGGACCTTCAGCCTCCGGAGGGCAGTGGCAAATATAGGGGGTTCCTCAGGCACCAACGAAACCTGAAAAGCCGGCTGATGTTGATCCAAAATCTCCTGGCTCCTGCAGCGTACTCCACAGGGACCGATCCAGGAACGTATGCACAAGGGTGGCGGTAGCAGTCACACCCTTTTAAGAGACAGCTGGTATCTTCTTTGCTGTTACTTAGTCCAACTATAATGAGCGTCTTACTCGCTTCTTACCTTTCAGGAAGTACAGCTACCCCTGCAACGGAGACCACGATCGCCACTCAAAACATGGAAATGCCTGCGAACAGAAGTGCCCCATCAGAGGCACATAGGAAGTGCGGCTCCACAGTAAGTTTAGCCAAGAAGTGGTTGCAGTGTCCTCCCTTCCCCCACCAAACAAAAACTTCTTGCTTCCATTCCATCCTACCTACCATTCACAACCTGTGAAGAGAAAGAAAATAACAGTTTTGTCAGATGTTTGTACATTCATACTCGTCAGCGGTCGAAACAAAATTGAGGAGTCTTTGACTGGAAAGGGGACGCGGCTCTTCACCCATACCGTCGCCAGTTGGATAAATGCTCATTATCCAACTTTAATGACCAATTCCAGCTTGCGCCAAAACAATTTACCTAATTCAAGGACAAACGTTTGTATGCCACGTGGGAGCAACTCTTTTTCAAGTGTGTATGTGTGTGAGGAAGGCTCTCATAGTTCAGGGAGCAAAATGAGCAATTACAAGTCTCTGCATCTCTAGCAGATCTCTTCGGAGCAGCTTCCAATGTCACACTTGTTAAGTCTGATGTCACATACTTCTTAAGTATGGTGTTATTTTAGCATTATGGGAACATCCCAGGACAAAAGACAAACGAGAGCAACACGAAGTGTCCTGACCAACAGTTCTCTGAGACTGAGCACTGGTTGCAGGGGCACGAGTCCCTGTACCTCATACCTTTACACTTTCCAAGGGTCAGATTTTGGTACAGCTCTGTTCCTTCCATGAAACCATGCAGAGGAACCAGTCTCAATATACTCCAATTGACCAGTCATCCAGAGCTTCAATGACCTATTCTTCTTCCTCGGGGTGGCAGGCATCCCCTTCAGAAAGTCAGCAAGCGAGTATGAAGGCGACAACAATCTATGAGGTGACAGGGGAGGGGGATGATGAACAAGTGTGCTTCTGCTCCATCTACACCGTAGTCAAGGATTTCCGGAATGGTCAGAATCTTTCTGCAGCAAACAAAGAAGGCTCTTCTGCTGAGCCGGCAAGGACACGACATGGGGTGCCCCCTCCCCCCCACCCCCACCCCCTGCTTCTGCTCTGCAAGTGGTACAGCTGAAGGTGACGGGTCGACTAGGGAAGTCTGGTGAGGAGGTAACTATTGAAGTCTGGTGAAGGGGCAACTAGGGTAAGTCTTCTGGGTCTTAGCTGTAGCCAGTATCTCGAGAAGATACACAGGTGACGGGCACTATCAATAACTAAAGAAAGCCAGAACTTACCTAGGTCGTGGTCCTTGCGAGAATTATTAACAGCCCACACAGCGATTTGAGTACTTTGAGAGAGCAGAGGGTTATTGCATTTAAGGATGGAAGGCAATACTGTCCTCCTGTCTCAATCAAAACTCTGGAGGGAAGGGGATCGTTTGATCCCTAGGAGGAGTTACCAAAGCAGGGTCGGCCTGAAAAGAAGAAGGCAAGTTCCTGGACCTATCTGGAGTTCCCCCTACCTCCAGCGAGAGCGCTGTTCTGCGCTTGCGGTGGGGGGGGGGAGAAGCGATAACAATGACCTAGCCGCGCATCGTCCTGCAGCTTCGCGCGTGGAATCGCGTTGGAGGTTGCGCTGGTGGTCGCGCGATGGAATTCTGCCTAAATTGCGCTCGAGCGATTGCCTGCGCGTGTGTGCGGGCACGCGAGCGAGCGATGGCGCGCGGGCGAGTGCTGGGGCGTAGGCGAGGGCGCGCGTGGGCGCATGGGTGAGCGATGGCGCGCGTTGGCGAACGATGGTGCGCAGGGGCGCTTTCTGGTGACAGCGGCGGGTGCACAGCAAGCTGAATAAGCAGTCGCGCGCGCACAAAAGTCGCGCGCGCGAGGACGATTGTTTGTGCGCGCGCGGGCGCACAGGATCACTGCGCGCTTTGGCGCGTAGGTGAAGGGAGGTGTGCTGGCGAGCGCTGGCGAGCGCCGGCGAGCAGGGAAGGTGATTATCTTCCCCTTTGCGCCCAGATCCGAAGATCATGGGCGCGCAGGAGAACGTTGGCGCACAGGCGAGTGCTGGCGCGTAGGAGAATGCTGGCGCGCAGGCGAGCAGGAGATCGTGGGCGCCCATGGCGCGCATCAAGATGAGGGCGCGCAGTGGCGCGCTGGCGGGCAGGAAAGCGTTGGCGCACAGGTGAGCGCTGACTCGCAGGTGAGCGCTGACGCGCAGGTGAGCGCTGGCGCACTCTAACAGGCTCTGGAAAAGGTGAGCGCTTGCGCGCAATTGCGCGCTGGCGCGTAGGAGATCGATGGTGCGCAGGGGATACCTGGCGTGTAAGGGAGAGAAAGTCCCTTGTGCCCCGAAGGGACCGATGCCCGCTTGAAGACAGGATATGTGGGCGCCCACAGCGCATCAGCGGCCAGGAAAGGCGATGGCAGGTCAGCAGGTCTGGTGGGTGGAAGGTCGGCGAGTCCTTTGTAAGGATGACCTTCCACCAAAGGAGATCGCGAACGATCTGCAGAGAGCTCCAGGGATGTATCTGGCAGGGTCGGTGATCGACGACGAGGTTCCTCTGCGGCGGACTGCGGGGATGACGAGCCGAAGAGGCACGTCCTCACACCCTTGTGAGGCAAAGGAAGTCCTCTATGGCGAAGAGGAAGGCGGGCTTTGCGCCTTATACGCCCTCTGGGGGCCGTGGGGTCAGCAGGCTGACCAGCAGTCCTCCGAAGAGGAGTCTCTGTCAGTGAACTCCCCCGAGGGGGAGAATCACCGGCAGGAGAGACCGTTGGACTTAGTTCCTCCCTCGAAGGATGTTCGGAGGGGGGAACTAAGCCTTCAGCTACATCGGCAACATCAGGAGCAGAGGTTTGACCCAACTCGTGAGAAGCTTCTGCCACAACAACGTCGAGGATAGACAGAGGATCGACCTCCGCTAAAGTCGGCGATTGTTTGACAGCTGCTCCCAATTTGATCATGTCAAACAAGGCTTCCTTGGAGGGCGAACCCTCAAGCCCCAAGGAAGCCCAAAGCTGCAACAAATCATGGTTAGACACATTAACATGAGAATCAATATCCTCTCCCGGGGAAGGAGGAGCTGCCTCGCTATGGGAGGCAACTCCCTCTCCCAAACCCCGAGATCGGTCAACAGAACTGCGGCCTACGCTACCACTCGACAGTTTCTCGGAAGAAACCGATCGAGTGGGAGCTTCGGAGGAGGTTTGGGGCACGGAAGAAGAGCCCTTGGGATTTTCTCCTTTCAAAGAACTCTTCGAAGGAAAAATATCCCGCTTGGACTTCTTCTGGCACCGGGAAAACCTCTCTCACTGGGAGGTAGACCACTCACCACATACATTACTTTTATCACACCGTTGGCCCCTACAGAAAGGACACAAGGTGTGTGGGTCCGTCTCGACCGCCGACATATAATTTCCACAAGGGCGGTCAGGTAAACCGGGACACTTCTGCATCGCAGAGGCCAACTTCACAAACACTCTGTCGAAGAAAAAGCAAATAAAAGATCAGTTAAATGGCTGTCAGATAAGGCGAGGGTGACAGCGGACACGTCCATCTAGCACCCGAGCCGAGAGCAAAGTGAATTCAGCACAGGTGTGTGTGAGGGGGGGGGGGGGGATAGCAAGCTACCCTCCCTACCCCCTGCTAACTAGCCATGGGGTAGTAAACCCTCGTTAACATTCTAATGGCTCGTCATTTCAGCTACGCCGAAAGTAATTACCCATGTTAAATAGCGTGGTTTGTATTTCAGTTACGGAACAAATTGCCAGTTTGTATTATGTACAGGTACAATCACATTTAAATGGTTAAAAAAATTCACCATTATCAAGATATTTATTGACATATAATATATGACAGCCTCCAAGATTTTTCTTAATGTTTTTTGAGATGAAAATGTGATGCCCCAGCCAAAAAAATATTCCCAATCAGATTTATCTTTATTTGGTGTTGCATTGAACCTTCCATGTGAAATTACAAAAAGTAATATACAGTATAAGCTCAATACTCTCATTATCATTATTGGCCATTTCATTTTCAATTTAACCAGTCACATTCCTTGTGCAGTAGAAACCTTAGAGCTATGAAATCATACACTGTTCAGTAAAATTAGTCTCATTTCCCATTATAGATGCAACAGTTCAGGTGTGATGTATTTCATTTGCACTATTTCTTGGCAATAATCAACTTTAACTTTTAACGAAATGTGTTTTTATAATTTTTCCTGAACATTTAATCAATATAAATTTTATAAAAAAAAAAAAAAAAAAATGGAGAGACATCGGCATAATTAATGTTTCAAGTGATTTTGACCTTCATTTCTATTCTAAAAACACTGTGGGGATTCAAATACAAATTATAACTTAGGCGAGATAAATGTTGCCTAGCAGTAGTATACAATGCATAGTTAAGTTTATTAAACTAGTTAGGTGTTTTAAATTAGGCTAGAATGAATACCTGTATATACTTCCATGTATGAGAACTTTATTACTGTATTTTGGTTTTGGTCATATCATGATACTGGAGGTATTTTCAAATTTTTCCATTAAAGACCTCATGATATCCTTGACTAGAAAATTACATTCAAAACCCTCAGAAAATGATATTTTAATTATAAAATAAATTTTTGAATATACTTACCCGGTGAATATATAATAGCTGCAATTCTGTTGCTCGACAGACACATACATAAAAAACTCGCGAGCGATCGCTATGCAGGTTGCGGGTGTGCCCACCAGCGCCAACTGTCGGCCAGATACCACTCTCGATGTACACAAAACCTTCAATTTCTTCTCATCCCACTGCGTCTCTATTGGGGAGGAAGGGAGGGTCGTTTAATTTATATATTCACCGGGTAAGTATATTCAAAAATTTATTTTATAATTAAAAATGTTATTTTCATTAGTAAAATAAATTTTTGAATATACTTACCCGATAATCATGTAGCTGTCAACTCCGTTGCCCGACAGAAATCTAAGGAGGGATACGCCAGCTATCACAATACTAGAAGGGGGTGTACTTACCAGCGCCACCTGTGGCCAGGTACTATAGTACTTCTTGTTGACACCTCCTCAATTATTCCTCGGTCCCACTGGTTCTCTATGGGGAGGAAGGGAGGGTCAATTAAATCATGATTATCGGGTAAGTATATTCAAAAATTTATTTTACTAATGAAAATAACATTTTTCAATATTAAACTTACCCGATAATCATGTAGCTGATTCACACCCAGGGGGGTGGGTGAAAACCAGTGTACAAGATTAAAGGATAGCTAAGTATCCCAAATTTCATATAACAGTTATCTCAAATAACAATGAAATAATAAGTACCTGGTAAGGAAGTCGAATTGAACCGTTACTCTGCCTCTTTTTTAAGTTCGTCTTCCTTACTGAGCGCAGCGTTCCTCTTGGAGGCTGAATCAACCCAAAGGTGCTAAAGTATATAGGGTTGCAACCCCTACTAAAGGACCTCTACACAACCTCTAACCCAGGCGCTTCTCAAGAATGAATTGACCACCCGCCAAATCAAAAGGATGCGGAAGGCTTCTTAGCCTACCGTAACAACCATAAAAACAACAATAAAAGCATTCAAGAGAAAGGTTAAAAAAGGTTATGGGATTAAGGGAATGTAGTGGCTGAGCCCTCACCTACTACTGCACTCGCTGCTACGAATGGTCCCAGGGTGTAGCAGTTCTCGTAAAGAGACTGGACATCTTTCAGATAAAATGATGCAAACACTGACTTGCTCCTCCAATAGGTTGCATCCATTATGCTCTGCAGAGAACGGTTTTTATTAAAGGCCATCGAAGTAGCTACGGCTCTTACTTCGTGGGTCCTTACCTTCAGCAATGCAAGGTCTTCCTCCTTTAAGTGAGAATGTGCTTCTCTGATCAGAAGCCTTATATAATACGAAAGCCCATTCTTGGACATGGGTCTCGAGGGTTTCCTGATAGCACACCATAAGGCTTCTGACTGTCCTCGGAGAGGTTTAGACCTCTTGAGATAATATTTGAGAGCTCTGACAGGGCAAAGAACTCTCTCTAGTTCGTTACCTACCATGTTGGAGAGGCTAGGTATCTCGAACGATTTAGGCCAAGGACGTGAAGGAAGCTCGTTCTTTGCTAGGAATCCAAGCTGAAAAGAACATGTAGCCGATTCGGTTGTGAAACCAATGTTCTTGCTGAAGGCATGAACCTCACTGACTCTCTTAGCTGTTGCAAGGCAAACGAGAAAAAGAGTCTTGAGGGTAAGGTCCTTGAATGAAGCTGACTGGAGAGGTTCGAACCTAGATGTCATAAGGAACCTTAAGACTACGTCTAGATTCCAGCCTGGAGTGGAAAGACGACGATCTTTAGACGTCTCAAAAGACTTAAGAATGTCTTGAAGGTCCTTGTTGGAAGACAGGTCCAAACCTCTGTGGCGGAGAACTGAGGCCAACATACTCCTATATCCTTTAATCGTAGGAGCTGAAAGGGATCTCTCATTCCTAAGATGAAGAAGGAAGTCAGCTATTTGGGTCACAGAGGTATTGGTAGAGGATATCGAATTGGCTCTACACCAGCTTCGGAAGACCTCCCACTTAGACTGGTAGACTCTACGAGTGGAAACCCTTCTTGCTCTGGCAATCACACTGGCTGCCTCCTTCGAAAAGCCTCGAGCTCTAGCGAATCTTTCGACAGTCTGAAGGCAGTCAGCCGAAGAGCGTGGAGGTTTGGGTGCAACCTGTCTACGTGAGGTTGACGTAGAAGGTCCACTCTTAGAGGTAGAGTCCTGGGGAAGTCTACTAGCCATTGTAGTACCTCTGTGAACCATTCTCTTGCAGGCCAAAGGGGAGCAACCAGCGTCAGCCGTGTCCCTTCGTGCGAGACGAATTTCTGCAGAACCTTGTTTATTATCTTGAACGGAGGGAATGCGTACAGGTCGAGATGGGACCAGTTCAGTAGAAAGGCATCCACATGAACAGCTGCAGGGTCTGGAACAGGAGAACAATACAGAGGAAGTCTCTTGGTTATGGAGGTGGCAAACAGATCTATGGTAGGTTGACCCCACAAGGTCCAAAGTCTGTTGCACACACTCTTGTGGAGGGTCCATTCCGTGGGAATGACCTGATTCCTTCTGCTTAGGCGATCTGCTGACACGTTCATATCGCCCTGGATGAACCTCGTGACTAGAGTGAGGTTTAGACTTCTTGACCAAATGAGGAGGTCCCTTGCGATCTTGTAAAGGCTCCTCGAATGGGTCCCTCCTTGCTTGGAGATGTAAGCCAAGGCTGTGGTGTTGTCCGAGTTCACCTCCACCACTTTGCCTAGCAGGAGGGACTTGAAGTTCAATAGGGCTAGATGAACTGCCAGCAGCTCCTTGCAGTTGATGTGGAGAGATCGTTGTTCCTCGTTCCACATTCCCGAGCATTCCCGTCCGTCCAAGGTTGCACCCCAGCCCGAGTCCGATGCATCTGAGAAGAGATGAAGATTGGGGGTCTGAATGGCCAAGGATAGACCCTCTTTGAGAAGGAGGTTGTGCTTCCACCACAGGAGAGTGGTCTTCATCTCTTGGTTGATAGGGATAGAGACTGCTTCTAGAGTCGAACTCTTGTCCCAATGAGCTGCCAGGTGGAATTGAAGAGGGCGGAGGTGGAGTCTCCCTAGCTCGACAAACAGGGCCAGTGACGAGAGAGTCCCTGTGAGACTCATCCACTGTCTCACTGAGCAACTGCTCCTCTTCAGCATGCTCATGATGCACTCTAGGGCTTGGCTTATCCTGGGGGCCGATGGAAAAGCCCGAAAACTCTGACTCTGAATCTCCATTCCCAGATACACGATGGATTGTGAGGGAATGAGTTGAGATTTTTCCAAATTGACTAATAGACCTAGGTCTCTGATTAAGTCTAAAGTCCAATGAAGATTCTCCAGACAACGACGACTCGAGGAGGCTCTCAACAGCCAGTCGTCTAGGTAGAGGGAGGCTCTGATGCTTGACAAGTGAAGGAATTTGGCTACATTCCTCATCAGAAGGGTAAAGACCATAGGAGCTGTGCTTAGGCCAAAACACAGGGCTTGGAATTGATAGACGACCTTTCCGAAAACGAATCTCAGGAAAGGTTGGGAGTCTGGATGAATCGGAACGTGAAAGTATGCGTCTTTCAAGTCCAAAGAGACCATCCAGTCCTCCTGTCTGACCGCTGCTAAGACCGACTTGGTCGTCTCCATCGTGAACGTCAGCTTGGTGACATACTCGTTGAGAGCGCTGACGTCCAGCACCGGTCTCCAACCTCCTGTCTTCTTGGCCACAAGAAAGAGACGGTTGTAGAAGCCCGGGGATTGATGGTCCCGGACTATAACCACTGCCTTCTTCTGCACAAGAAGCGACACCTCCTGGTGCAAAGCTAGCCTCTTGTCCTCCTCTTTGTAGTTGGGAGAGAGGTTGATGGGCGAAGTGGTCAGAGGTGGTTGAAGGCAGAATGGAATCCTGTAACCGAACCTCAGCCAACTGACAGACTGTGCGTCTGCACCTCTCTTCTCCCAAGCTCGCCAGAAGGTCTTGAGTCTGGCTCCTACTGTTGTCTGGAGAAGCGGAGAGTCAGTTCTTTCCTTTGGATGACCTGGATCCTTTCCTGGACTTGCCTTTGTACGAGTCTGGACGGGAGCTTCCTCGGCTGGGGGCTCTACCACGAAAGGGCGGTATGAACCTAGAGGCAGGGGTATCAGCCACTGGGGAGCGGTAAGTCTTAGGAACTGAGGAGGCAACTTAAGACTTACGAGCCGAAGAAGCTACAAGATCGTGCGTATCCTTCTGTATCAGGGCAGCAGACAAGTCCTTAATGAGCTCTTCGGGAAAAAGGAACTTCGAGAGCGGAGCAAAAAGAAGTTGAGAACGTTGGCAAGGTGTAATGCTGGCGGAAAGGAAGGAACACAGCTGTTCCCTTTTCTTCAACACCCCTGATACAAACAAGGACGCTAGCTCGCCCGATCCATCTCTGATGGCCTTATCCATGCAGGACATTAACAGCATGGCAGAATCTTTGTCCGCAGGAGAGGTTTTCTTGCTGAGGGCCCCCAGGCACCAGTCGAGAAAATTGAACATTTCAAACGCTCTAAAGATCCCTTTCAGCAAGTGATCCAGGTCTGAGAAGGTCCAACACACCTTCGAGCGCCTCATAGCAGTCCTTCGAGGCGAGTCTACCAGACTTGAGAAGTCAGCCTGGGCAGAGGCAGGTACTCCCAAGCCTGGTGCTTCCCCTGTGGCATACCAAACGCTCGCTTTCGAAGTGAGCTTCGTTGGAGGGAACATGAAGGAAGTCTTGCCAAGATGTTGTTTAGACTGCAGCCACTCCCCTAAGATCCTAAAAGCCCTCTTGGAGGATCTAGCTAGGACAAGCTTGGTATAGCAAGACTTAGCTTGTTGCACGCCCAGCGAAAACTCAGATGGTGGAGAGCGGGGAATAGCAGAGACAAAATGGTCTGGATAAACCTCCCTGAGAAGAGCCAAGACCTTGCGAAAATCAAGAGACTGTGGAGAAAGCTTGGATTCGTCCACGTCTGATGAGGGATCAAGGTGTGCCTCCTCATCATCCGAAACCTCATCCCCAGAATGAGGCGAAGAGATCGGATACGAATGCTGAACCGCAGAGTCAGAACGAGCAGGAACAATAACCGTGGTGGACGGAGGAGGATTAGTAAGTTCCTGTTCCTGTGGAATGAGTGGAGCGTGAAGAGACCGAGGCTGCGCAGAACAAGGTAAATTTCTCGCAAGCAGAGGTGTCTGAGGCGCAGGATCAGGGTGCACGGGTTGAGCTCGGTGCAGCAGCTGAGGAGACTGACTCATGGGTGGAAGAGGTTGTTGTACCTCCACCGAGAGTTGCACCACCGGTGGAGCAGCCAGGGGAGGCGGAGGAAGAGTGGAGTAATCCTCCTGATCCCAAACAGAAGGTTGCCTTAAAGAAGGCTGAGGCTGAACAACACTGGGAACAGCGAACACAGAATGTGGCTCAACATCGTACGCCTGGCAGATGGTGCTGCGACTAGGTGGAGCGAGCGCAGGCGGGTTGAGCACAGGCTGAGCGGGTGCAGGCGGAAGGAGTGCAGGTGGAGGCGGAGGTGCAACACTCTCAGCACGACACTCACGCATTAGGTCCGAAAGCTGAGCTTGCATGGACTGAAGCATAGACCACTTGGGATCAGCAGAGACGGCAGCAGACTGAGGTAAAGCCTTAACAGTCGAGCTCTGTTGTGGCAGAACCTTACTCCTCTTGGGCGGAGTACAGTCGACAGATGACTGAGGCGAGTCGGAGCTGAGCCAATGACTGCAACCTGGCTGAGCACTCGCGGGCTGGACTCTGCGTTTAAGCGGTCTCGAGACCTGAGACCAACGTTTCTTCCCAGAAAGAAGATCAGCGGACGAGCGGAAGACGGGCTCAATCGTCTGCAAGTGGGAGTGACGGTCTGTGGAAGACACGCCCGCAACCACTGAGGATAATTCTGTGCGCCTAACAAGGCCTGCCGAACCCTTATGCCCTTCGACATTGCTTCTCCCCTGGGCTTGGGAGCTTGCAAGAGGTCCCGGACTGGGAGGACGACTGGCTCGCACAGAAAAATCCTCACGCACCACACTGGCACTAACACTAGCACAAGGCACTGCACCGACACTAGCACTCGTCACAGCACTGGCACTAACTTCACCCACTGCACTCTTGACCTTCAGCTCTTTCACTTCGGCCATCAGAGACTTATGGTCACTTACCACTGACTCTACCTTATCGCCTAAAGCCTGAATAGCACGTAAAACCACTGACATATCAGGCGGAGGGCACACAGTAGGATCGGGGGTAGCCACTACAGGGGTAGGAACAGGAAGGGGATCATGAGATGAGGAAAATAAAGAAGAGTGAGAAGAACTCCTCCTAGCTCTAACTCTCTCTAACTTAGTAGAATACTTTAAAAGACGGACAAAATCCAATTCCGAAAGTCCGGCGCATTCCTCACATCGATTTTCTAACTGACAGGGTCTGTCCCTACAGTCAGAACAAGCGGTGTGAGGATCTACCGAGGCCTTCGGAATACGTCTATTGCAAGACCTACATCGTCTATGGGAGGGGGCTTGCGAAATGTCAGACATTTTGTTTTCAAGAGTAGTCAAAGGGAGATCCAAAAAACAAGCAAAAATTCGTTAACTGAACTAAATAAAAGCTATCTAGCTAATATCAGAAGGTTTCCAGTAATGCGACAGCCGTTAATCAAAGAGAATACTTCACCAAATATGCGTGAATAAACTCGAAGACCATAAGCGTATCCCAGAACGTCTAGCCGGAGGCACGACAGAGGAATAATTGAGGAGGTGTCAACAAGAAGTACTATAGTACCTGGCCACAGGTGGCGCTGGTAAGTACACCCCCTTCTAGTATTGTGATAGCTGGCGTATCCCTCCTTAGATTTCTGTCGGGCAACGGAGTTGACAGCTACATGATTATCGGGTAAGTTTAATATTGAAAATATCATTTTTAAATATTCAACTTAGCCGGTGAATATATAATAGCTGATTCACACACAAGGAGGTGGGTAGAGACCAGAGTTAATTATGCTTACAGCGTATAAGCTAAGAGTTTTTTCATTTTGGCAGTTATCAATATAACAAAACCAAAATAAATAGGTACCTGGTGAGGAAGTTGACTTAGACGATTACTCTGCCTTGTAAGTCTGTCTTCCTCACGGAGCCCAGCGATCCTCTTAGGATGCTGACAGACTCCAAGGAGCTGAAGTATCAAGGGCTGCAACCCATACAACAGGACCTCATCAAACCCCTAATCTGGGCGCTCTCAAGAAATGACTTTGACCACCCGCCAAATCAATCAGGATGCGAAAGGCTTCTTAGCCTTCCAAACAACCCATAAAAAAAATATTAAAAACATTTCAAGAGACAGATTAAAAGGATATTGGAATTAGGGAAGTGTAGTGGTAGAACCCTCACCCACTACTGCACTCGCTGCAACGAATGGACCCAGTGTGTAGCAGTCCTCGTAAAGAGTCTGGACATCTTTTAAGTAAAATGACGCGAACACTGACTTGTTTCTCCAAGAAGTCGCGTCCATAATACTTTGCAGAGATTTATTTTGCTTGAAGGCCACGGAGGTTGCTATATCTCTAACTTCGTGCGTCTTAACCTTAAGCAAACATCGGTCTTTCTCATTCAAGTGAGAATGAGCTTCTCGTATTAAAAAAATCTGATAAAATATGACAAAGAATTCTTTGACATAGGCAAAGAAGGTCTCTTAACTGAGCACCATAATGCCTCAGATTTCCCTCGTAATGACTTAGTACGAGTTAAATCGAACTTAAGAGCTCTAACAGGACATAATACTCTTTCCAGTTCGTTGCCTACGATCTCTGATAAGCAAGGAATATCAAAAGATTTAGGCCAAGGACGAGAAGGCAGTTCATTTTTGGCCAGGAAACCAAGTTGAAGTGAACAAGTGGCTTTTTTCTGTAGAAAAGCCGATGTTCTTACTGAAGGCATGAAGTTCACTGACCCTTTTAGCCGAAGCCAAGCACACTAGGAAAAGTGTCTTGAGGGTGAGATCCTTCAGGGAGGCTGAATGTAATGGCTCAAACCTGTCTGACATGAGGAACCTTAGGACCACGTCTAAGTTCCATCCAGGAGTTGCCAAACGACGTTCCTTAGAGGTCTCGACAGACTTAAGGAGATCTTGGAGATCTTTATTGTTGGAAAGATCTAAGCCTCTATGTCGAAAGACCGAAGCCAACATGCTCCTGTAGCCCTTAATCGTGGGAGCTGAAAGGGAGCGGACCTTTCTCAGATGTAAAAGAAAATCTGCGATTTGGGCTACAGAGGTACTGGACGAGGACACAGATGCTGACTTGCACCAGTCTCGAAAGACTTCCCACTTCGACTGGTATACTCTAATGGTAGAAGCTCTCCTAGCTCTTGCAATCGCACTGACTGCCTCCTTCGAAAAACCTCTAGCTCTTGAGAGTCTTTCGATAGTGTGAAGGAAGTCAGACGAAGAGCGGGGAGGCTTTGATGGACATTCTTTACGTGGGGCTGACGTAATAGATCTACCCTTAGAGGAAGACTTCTTGGAAAGTCTACCAGCCATTGAAGTACCTCGGTGAACCACTCTCTCGCGGGCCAGAGGGTAGCAACCAACATCAACCTTGTCCCTCCGTGAGAGGCGAACTTCTGCAGTACCTTGTTGACTATCTTGAATGGTGGGAATGCATATAAGTCCATAAAAGACCAATCCAGTAGAAACGCGTCTATGTAAATTGCTTCTGTATCTAGGACTGGAGAGCAAAAGATTGGTAACCTTTTGGTCAACGAGGAGGCAAAGAGGTCTATGGTTGGTTGACCCCAAGAAGCCCAAAGACTCTTGCCCACGTCCTTGTGGAGGGTCCATTCCGTGGGTATCACCTGATCCCTCCGACTGAGACAGTCTGCCAAGACGTTCAAGTCCCCCTGGAAGAATCTCGTCAACAGGGAGATGCCTCGAATTCTAGACCATAAGAGAAGGTCCCTTGCGATCTCGAGCAGCGTGAAGGAGTGTGTGCCTCCTTGCTTGGAGATGTACGCCAAAGTTGTGGTGTTGTCTGAGTTGACCTCTACCACTTAGAGTCGAAGACGCTTCCTAATATCATCAAGGCCAAGTGGACTGCTAATAGCTCCTTGCCGTTGATGTGCATGCTCTTCTGACTTGAGGTCCACAGACCCGCGCATTCCCGACCGTCCAGGGTCGCACCCAACCCAAACCCGACGCGTCTGAGGACAACACGTGGTTTGGGCTCTTGACTGCTAGGGATAGTCCCTCTCTCAGACTGATATTGCTGTCCCACCATTTCAGGCATGCCTTTATTGGTTCGGAGACTGGGAATGATACCGTCTCTAATGTCTTGTCCTAGTTCCAGTGAGAGGCTAGATGGAACCGGAGAGGCAGAAGGGGTAGTCTCCCTAGTGAGACAAACTGCTCCAGGGATGAGAGAGTCCCTACGAGACTGTTCCAACTTCTGACTGAATAAACGTTTTCTTTTCAGCATTAGTTGGACTTCGAGCAGGGCTTGACTGCGAATCTCCATCCCCAAAAATAGAATAATCTGGGATGGGATCAGTTGGGACTTTTAGGTTGACCACAAGTCCCAACTCCCTGGCCAGACTCAACGTCCAATGTAGATCCTGCAGACAGCGAAGGCTGGACGATGCTCTGAGAAGCCAGTCGTCCAAGTACAGGGAGGTTCGGATCCCCGATAGCTCGAAACTGGTACCCCACATTCCTGTAAACAAACCTCAGAAACGGTTGGGAATCCGGGTGTATAGGAATGTGGAAGTATGCCTCCTGAAGGTCGAGAGAGACCATCCAGTCGCCTTCCATAAATGCTGTCAAGACAGCCTGGTAGACTTCATCGTGAAGTTTGTCTTGACAATGAACACATTGAGCGCACTTGCCTCTTACGTACTCCTGCAGTGAACATGGCTGCCAAATCATGGAGCCATCCCTGAGGGACTTGTTCCTGCAGAGAACATGGCTGTCAGATCATTGGAGCCATCCCTGAAAGCCTTGTTTATGCATGACATAATTGTACAGCAAAACTTCAAAGGCTCGAAAACAGCTGTGAAGTTGACCTGTAAAATCTTGGAGCGTCTCATGGCCAGGCGCCAGGGAGAGTCTATGAGGTTTGAGAAGTCTATCTGGGCAGAGGCAGGAACTCCCAAGCCGAGAACTTCTCTCGTGTCATATCAGACTCTCGCTCTATAAGCCAGTTTAAAAGAAGGGAAAGCAAAGGCTGTACTGTATCCCCAAAACTCCTCCTGGTGATAAACCAGTCGCCTAGCAAACATAAAGCTCTCTAGGAGAGCGAGAGAGCACTAGCTTATAAAACAACGGCTTCGATGTAGCTAGGCCTAGTGTAAGCTCTGACGTTTAGGCGAACGAGGAGCAGCAGTTACAAAAAGATCCGGACAAAGATCCTTAAAAATCAGCATGATTTATTTAAAGTCCATAGAGGGCTAAGCAGCTTTAGGCTCCTCTCCGTCTGACAGAGTCCTCAAGGGAATATCAGTAGGAGGGGGAACAGCAACTTCCTCATCTGAAGGAACCTTGTCCGATAATAGCTGAGTCTCAAGCAAGGGAGAGACCTACCGTGGTAGCAATGCTTAACAAGCAGAGTCCACACGCACTGGTGCATTAGTAGCGGACCAGGACGCAACGTCATGTAACTGCTTGACAGTCTGTGAACTGTCAACAACAACAGGTGCGAGAGACCAGGACGCAACATCATGTAACTGCTTGACAGTCTGTGAACTGTCAACAACAACAGGTGCGTGAGGACGCACAGCGTCCATTCGAGACTGCTTTGACCGCCTAGACTGAGCAGTCAAAACAACTCTAGAATGCGGAGGTTGACGCTCAGCGTCAAAACAAGTCAACTCCGATTGTTAGCGAACATCCTGAACGTCAACAGGAGCATCAGCAAGTGGCCTAACGTCCAAATGTGGCTGAAAATCCACACGAGACCGCATCGAGTGTGGTTCTAAACAACCTGACTGACGTGACTAAGCTACGCCAACGTCAACAGGACGCACAAAGGAATGTTAGGGTGGCTGAAAGCCAGGAACTCGATGAGATAAACGGCTAGGCTCAACGGACTTATTGGCAGAATAGTCTTCCATAAGGGAGGCAAGCTTATTCTGCATATCTTGCCGTACAACCCATTAAGGATCAACGGAAATGGTTGCGGTAAGAGACGAGGGTAACGTCTGTGACCGCAAAACCTTGCCAACAAAAAGATTCGGAGTCTGTGTTACGCTTTTGTTAGGCGGCGAGCAGTCTTCCGATGACTGCATAGGGTCAGAGCTGTCCTAATGGCTACAACCAGGACGCTGGACCTGTCCTGAAAGGACTGACTTTCGCTTAAGGGCCTCGAAACCTTGTTTCACGTTTCTTATGCGAAAAGCCTTCGGATGACGAGGAGAAAATTGTCTCTCTCGCCATATGGTAGGGGAGATCTTGGTAAGATACACCCGATACCATAGAGGGAACGTCTGTTCGCTGATCAAGGCCTCTCGAACCCATAAGTCGTACGACATTACTTCTCCCCTGGGCTTGGGAGCTTGCAAGAGGTCCCGGACTAGGTGAACGACAGGCACGAACAGACAAACCCTCGGTCGCAACACTGATAACACTTTGCGCAATATCACTTTATCACTACGATTTTCTGTTTTGCACTTATTTCACTGAAATCGAAACTTTTACTGATTTCTACCTGAAGCACGCAATTCTACCCTCATCAAAAGGTAGTAATTGCGAAATCAGTCGTATATTGCAAGCACATTAATACCAGCAAAAAACAGTAAACATCTTTTAAGATAAAAAATTCAGTGGCTGGGGAAGAGACTAAACACTAGTTCATTCAAAACTACGTTTTCAATCTCTCACCGTACATTGCCTGGGGACGAGAATAAAAAACTAAAAACGTTTTATCCTTTCTCCCCGTACAGAGACTAGGGACGAGAGTAACTCGAGAACAACGTTACCCGCTTGAACGGAACGTTTTCTCTCCTCTCTCTCCCTCCGTCTCTATCTCTCTCTCTCTCTCTCTCTCTCTTGATTTCGCACCTAAGAGAAGAGCCCAATTACGTTTCGTCAAAAAAACATGTTATTTGACCAAAGGAAAAAACTGAAAGGTTTTTCAATTAAAAAGTTCCTTTAAAATAGAATTTAAAACATTTAAGCTTTGAAAGAAGAATGAACAAAACGTCAGAATCGATTTACTCTTTCTGCAAAGTGAAACCGTGATACTCTCTCTCTCTATCGTAACGATAGAGCGCAAACTGCGTAGCATAAATAAACTAAACGTTAGTTCATCTTTGAAACAGTACGAAGACTATTCAAAGAAAATCTTTCATAAAATATCTATAAAAAATATTAATTTAAAAAGTTTTAAATCATTAGCTCTTTAAAAGCTATTTACGATTGAAAGGGCTCAACGTTGTTTAACTTCGGTTTCCAAGTTAGGACCGCCTACTCTCAGGAAAGGTCGCATATAAACAAATCATTAAAATTCATTTTTATGTTTATATAAATGGAAAGTTAATCGAAGATGCCTAATAAAGGCGGTGAGATATAAAATATATAGAGGAAAATCTATAATTAATTTATAACGTGATAAGATAATTGCTAAAAGCCTAAACACACTTCCGTCTAAGGGAAGGGTCGGCCATTTAAAAGTCAAAGAAAGTCCATACTCTCTTTGTCATCAAAAATTAAATCTATCCAAAAACGAGTTCAAGATTTAAGATGAAGATAAAACACCTGCACTGCGAAAGCTCAAACCAAAATGAAGTACTTCACCAAATATGTTGAGAAAACTACAGGTTCTACAGCGAGTAAAAGTACGTCTTGTCGACACGTCGACAGAGAAGAAATTGAAGGTTTTGTTTACATCGAGAGTGGTATCTGGCCGACAGTTGGCGCTGGTGGGCACACCCGCAACCTGCATAGCGATCGCATGCGAATTTTTTATGTATGTGTCTGTCGAGCAACAGAGTTGCAGCTATTATATATTCACCGGCTAAGTTAAATATTTAAAATTTACCGTTACTGAGATATCAACTCCAGCTAAACCAGTAACAAAATTCTCTAACCAGCTACCTGTATCTATGAAAATAGGGGACTCTGCCAACAAACAGTGGTTTTCAATGCTTCTAGTACTTAATCAGGTCAGTACCATCTTCAATCTACTTTCGGATCCTCATTGGTATAATTACAATCACTAGTTGAATTTTGATGTCAATGTACACTCAAATTCTAAGGCAGCCAAAATGGAAACTGTGCAATACCTTTCAATATAGACTACTTCTAAAAGTTTAGCAACAGGAGAGTATTAGAAGCAGAAGTAATTGATCCCTGAAATATCCGATTTTTATTAAAGTTAAGGAAACTGGTTTTCCCCAAGTACACTGCTTGTTTATTCAAGGATTTAGGGTAAATATTCAACCCTTACTAGTAAACAAAGAAATTTCCCATTCCCACCTATACCCTAACCTTGGACAAAGTGATGTTATTCACTTATTAATGCAGTGGCTTTCAATAAGCATGGGTAAATTTATACCAATTAAGGACAAATTGGGTAACCTAGATATAGTTAAGCTTCACTCTATTTCAATCAAGTTAGATCCCCAGAGTTCTCAACTTGCTTTAGGCTAGAATGCACCATTGTATCCGATTAGCTTCTCCGTTCCTCCAGTCAGGATCCAGTCTCCTACTTCAATTTATGGTGGTCTCAATTCCTAAAACTACAGACTACTGACGCACATGAAGGTCAGAATTGGGGGAATATGTATGACAGCGGCCACCAGTATGTATGATGTCGGTTGACTATGAAAATGGCAGCGTAAAAGGGGGTCACAGGGGAGTGTTAGCCCACCCCCGTTAGGTAAGTAGTTTAGAACACGTCTTGTAGGCTAGGATTGGAGGGGAAGCTTAGGTTAGTTTATGTCCAATTTTTATGCATGGTGGAGGAACTGGCCGCTGATATACAAAGGCTCCCGGAATTGTTCTAAATATTGGAAAATAGGAACTCTGCATAGTATTAATTCAAGGAATCTAATTTGACCTTATTTATTGTACTAGATTGTTTTTAGATTGGCAGACACAAGTCACTTCATGCACATAAAAAGAATAGTTCAATTATACTTTTCTATATCAAGGAGACACGACCTAAAATATGATGCTCCACCTAACGTTATAAATAATGCTGTCTCATCAATCCTGGGGTAATGCAACCTCCTGCCCAGCAGTTACGTCACTTGGGATAGCTTGTGGGCGTGTCTACGAACTACCCAATATACTATTCAATACCAAGTTGATCAGTTTAGCTTGAGCCCCAAGATAAGCAATTGTTTGTTTATCATACATTACCATCATTGTAATGTCACCATAGACAGTAAACTGTCGAAGTGTGGTCAGGTATAAGACTAGTTTAAGACTTCTAGACTTATAATCTAAGAGAGACTAACTCCTAACAAATAAATGGAATAATTAATATCTAATCTGCAACTTCAAGAACAACAGGCAGCTAAAGGTTCAAGTTACGAAAGGGAACCATATCCCAACTTCCTAACCTAACCTACGGTATAAGTCCTAAGTTAAGTAACATACATTCACGTGCCAATTAATAGTGAATTATGATCCTTTCACAGTGAGTTACCTGTTGCACTACGTTGAACTTGTCCCCTAGGACTCGTAGGATGATTACGGGCGTATTGTGCGAGTAGATTGAATATCTTTAGGCTCGTTATCGCTATCTAGGAATTGTCACCCAAATGTAAACAAACTTTTTTCCTACTTTTTTTTCTTCTTTTTTTTTTAAGTAGGAAAATCGTGGCTAACATAGCTTGGTGAATAATTCAATACGTGTCATAATTAATTTAAAATAATAGCAGCCTTGGTTATATATATATATATATATATATATATATATATATATATATATATATATATATATATATATATATATATATATACACACACACACACACACACATATATATATATATATATATATATATATATATATATATATATATATATATATATATATATATATATATATATGTATATATATATATATATATATATATATATATATATATATATATATATATATATATATATATATATATATATATATATATATATATATATATGTGTGTGTGTGTGTGTGTGTGTGTGTGTGTGTGTGTGTGTGTGTGTGTGTGTGTGTGTGTGTGTGTGTGTGTGTGTGTGTGCAAAGAAATAGGGACAATGAAAATGGGAAAAATAAGATTAAGACCTGACTAGTTTCGTGATAATTCTTCATATATATATATATATATATATATATATATATATATATATATATATATATATATATATATATATATATATATATATATATATATATATATATATATGTGTGTGTGTGTGTGTGTGTGTGTGTGTGTGTGTGTGTGTGTGTGCAAAAAACAGGGATAATGAAAATGGGAAATATAAGATTAAAACTTAACTAGTTTCTTGATGATTCTTCAGAGGGTTGAATTTTTAAACAAGGTTTCTTTACATTTTATATGGTGTAGTAAAGATACGAAAATGAATACTGTACCATATAAAATGTAAAGAAACCTTGTTCAATAAACAGTCCTCTGAAGAAGTTTCAGAAAACTAGTCAGGACTTATTTTCATATTCCCTATTTTCATTTTCATTGTGATTCTTTTTCATCTGAGAATCACGTTTCCCTGTGTTATATATATATATATATATATATATATATATATATATATATATATATATATATATATATATATATATATATATATATATATATATGTGTGTGTGTGTGTGTGTGTGTGTGTGTGTAGGCATTAGGTTGGCCAGGGCACCAGCCACCCGTTGAGACACCACAGCTAGAGAGTTATGGGGTCCTTAGACAGGCCAGACAGTACTACATTGGATCCTTCTCTCTGGTCACGTTCACTTTCCCTTTTCCTACACATACACCGAATAGTCTGGCATATTATTTACATATTCTATTCTATCCTCATACACCTGACAACACTGAGATATCCAAACAATTCTTCTTCACTCAAGGGGTTAACTATTGCACTGTAATTGTTTAGTGGTTACTTTACTCTTGGTAAGGGTAGAAGAGACTTTTTAGCTATGGTAAGTAGCTCTTCTAGGAGAATGAGACTCCAAAATCAAACAATTTTTCTCTAGTCTGGGATAGTCCCATAGAATCTACCATGGTCTTCCAGTTTTTGGTTAGAGTTCTCTTGCTTGAGGATATACTTGGGCACATTATTTTATCTAATTTCTCTTTCTCTTGTTTTGTTAAAGTTTTTATAGTTTATATAAGAAATATTTATATTAATGTTACTGTTCTTAAAATATTTCATTTTTCCTTGTTTCCTTTCCTCACTGGGCCATTTTCCATGTTGGGGCCGCTGGCCTTATAGCATCCTACTTTTCCAATTAGGGTTGTAGCTTAGCCACCCACCCCCACCAAAAAAAAATAATAATAATGTATGTGTTTTATATGCAAATATTAAGCCTACATCAATATTCAGAGAATAATTGTGGCGCTATACCAACAAAGTTTTAAGGGCTGCATGAAGCATATACGGTAGTTACATGAACCCGTGTATGGCAGTAGGGGCCCTGCAATCTACAACCAAAACAACACATTGCAGAGAGGCCCTGTGCATTTACAGTTATATGGCCCCTTAGACATTATTCAAAAAGTAAAACATGAACTCATCTTGTTCATGGAACATTTCATTTATATTATAAAAGTTTTCTCTTCTTGATTACAAGGTCTTTTATGAAATCCCAAAATTATTTATATGCAACACATCTGTTTCTATAGATAATAAAAATTAGGTATCCAACTTACCTTTTTACATTGTTGCTCTAATAGAAGTTATAGTAGACTTTAATCGAGAAAATAAATTTTCATTTACATTGTTTTAAACGGATTTATAATAGGCCTACATTTTACCTGAAAATTAATGTTCAACTTCTCTGCTTTTTTACGATTCTTTCTAAAGATATACTAAGGTAACTTCTCAATGTTGTCTATCCTTTTATAAGTTGACCATGACCGATTCTTGTTATAACATATTCACTGCACTGGAACAAATAGAGCAAAATTTCTGAATCTCAGCTGAGAAATTAGTGTTCAAGTCCTCTGGGTAAGTTTTTGACATTACACATTCAGTTCATTTCCGTAGATTTGAAGTAATTGATTATTATGTGCTATATAACTCAGAAAAGTAAAGGTATATAATATTTCTTTGAATATCTATCCTCATCTCAGTATTAAAGTTGACAACAGTTGTGTATAATGATATGATAAGAAATTTATCTCTGACGTTCCAATATACTTCTGGTACATCTTTCATTGTCAATTTGTCATTAGGTAACCTTTCTTTCACGTTTCTGGTTTTGAACATCCTTGTCATCACACATTGTAGCATTTCCTTAGGATGTAGCTTTCTCATATCTTTCAAATTTCAGTCCGTGAAGTGCACATATAATTAGCTATTGATAATAATCCTTTTGATAGGCAAATGTTTCCAATTCCACATTCCCATTCTGTAAAAATTTGCACGGTGAACTTTTTACAAAATCTCATACCAAAAATTTAACACAAAAATTAATTCTGGCTCTTATGTCTCTTGCTGTGTCACTCCTCTTCAACTGGCTATGCAGTTTTCTTCTTTCCCACCATTATCCCTACATTAAGGGGTTGGTTGCCCGATGAATTCTATCAGAGGCATCCTCTTCCACCAAACCTCTTCTCTCTATATTATCCTTCACCTTATCTTGGCAAAATTTTCTGCCTCCCTCTCGATTTTCTACCCCTAATTAAGGTTCTTCCCAAAGCTCTTCCCGCCATTCTCCGTCAATTCGTGCCCACAGCATCTCAGTCGTGATACTCTTATCGCCACTGTAATCCTAACTATGCTTGCCCTTCTTGTTGCATCATTTTCCAATCTTTCAAGCAGTCAACATCACATCTTATCGTGCCAATGCTGAACCCACGGGAGGTGTTTGTTGTTTGCCTCTCTGAGGACTTGATCTGAGGAAATTACCTATAAGATCTCAATGATATTCCCGTAATCCAGCTCATAAGACCAATCAAAAATTTTGTTAATGACCATTGAAAGAACATTGACCAGGTTTTGAATATGCTTAGAGTATAGATGCCATAACCCTCTGGCAGACCTCATTTGGTGCAGACACAGACTGTTAAGAGTCGGGCTCCCGTGATCTGGTTTATGTCTCCCAAGTCTCATGTTTACAGGTAATTGGCGATGCCAGGTATTGGAGTTGTTGTTGGGAGGGGTAACTACCCCATTGACCAGTGTACGGCCACCTAAAGAGAGGCAGCCCCTCTCTAATAGAGGACTAGTCGTCGCTGAAACCTCTTCTCACGTTGAGCTACATGGAATAGGAGGACTGACAGCCTCTGCTCTGCTAAGAGGTGGCTAACTTGGCATGCTGTTTCTTTGACAACTAATCCATTTTATGACGACCTGCAAAATATGAACATGGATCTCGGTATAGACAACTTAAACTCAGGTTCTAATATTGTGATGTTAGAACCTTACTCATGTCATTTAAAAATTTTAAAGAATGATTATAAGAAAAAATTAAAGAAGAAGAAATAGAGAGTAAGAAATGATGACGAGACAGAAAATATATATAAAAGCAGATATGTTAACTGGTCACTATGAAATAGTACATTATGATAAATATTCTATTTTGGAAATTGAAAATGAAAGATAGGAACATGTGAAAGATTTTAAAGCTAATAGGAAATTTTTTTCCACAGGGAAATGGAAGTCACTTGATAGACACATTATCCCCATTCCAAGCGAAAGATTGAAAGCACTTTCAACAATGAATGGTCATGGTGTTAAATACTCTTTGTACTCCATTTTTAACCAGAGTATGAGTGTTATGTATGCTCCAGAATCACTAGAGATAGAGGAAAAAGAAGTTGAAGGGAATTGAAAAGTCATGTAGTAAAAGTAATTTAGTTAGAAAGTGAGAGTTGAAGTTAATGTTCCTCCCGCTCCTTTAGTTATAACTTTTGATCATTGTAGACTACCTGATGTTATTAAAAGCTGGTTGGTTCTCTTTGAAGGTGAAACCATACGTTCCTTCACCATTCCCAAAAGTATGTCCATATAAACCAAAAGTGCAAAGAAAAATTATATTATAAGCCAGGTGTCTGTACAAACTGTGGAAAAATATTCATGGGGCATGTACAGAAAGTTCATGTATTCATTGTGGGAAGCACACCCAGCAACAAAAAATCTGTCGTTTATTTTTGGAATTGAAGTTCAAGCCATTCGAACCATGGAAAGATTTACCTTTAAAGAAGCTTGGAAAAGACTTCTTGAAAAAGGTAAGGCCGGGGCAACCTTTTTCATGGGTTCTGAAGAAAAATTTGCCTAAACTCACTAACGACAGTAGTAACCCCAGTTCCAACATAAAGAAAGATGTAAAATTAGTTATACAAGATGAAAGTAAAGTTATGCCAGAAAGTGTTGAAAAATCGAAAGATATCTAATGAACAGAAATATATTAAAAAGCCTTCTGGATAAATAAAAAAAAAGCTCAGAACATCTGCTTAAAGAACAGAGTAAATGGTGTAGTGGAGGCAAATGAGTGAATGACATTAGGTAGTGGGGGCAGTGAAGGGAATGGTAAAGAATAGAGGGTTAGGAATAAAAATAAAGTGAATTCTATTTGAGAAACCGATTCTACCAGCTGTTATGTATGGATTGGAGTTGTGTGTAATGAAAGTGACGGAGACAGAAATTGAATGGGTTTGAGATAAAGTGTCTGAAGAGTATGGCTGGAGTATCTTGAGTAGATAGGATTAGAAATGAAGTAGTGAGGGTCTGAACAGGTGTAACAAATGAGTTAGCAGCTAAAGTGGATATGAATGGGTTGAGGTGGTTTGGCCATGTAAAGAGAACGGAAAAAGGCTGTCTGCTGAATAAGGTAATGAATGCAAGAGTTGATGGGAGAAGTACAATAGGAAGACTAGTGTTTGGGTAGATGGATGGAGTGAAGAAAGCTCTAGGTGATGGTAAGTTAGATGCGAGAGAGGTAAAAGAGCGTGCTAGAAATATGACTGAATGGGGCTGCTTCCTCCGGTCGCCTTGGTGGCCACTGAGATAGCAGCAGTAGGGTATTCAGCATACAAAGCTTAATTTGTGGTGGATAATGGGGGAGGGTGAGCTGTGCCACCATAGCAGTACCAACTAAACTTGGCTGAATCCCTCGTCAGGTTGGGAGGAGCGAAGAGAAGAAAAGTCCCTTTTTGTTTTTTTTATGTTGGCTAACCCCCAAATTTGGGGGAAGTGTCTTGGTAAATAGATAGACATGAGACCAGGTTTAGATGACCGTGAACACCCTCATTAACACTCGAGATGCTGTGGAAAGTCCGTAGCAGAGAACTCAAAACTGAAACCTATTTGTTCCCAGAATAAAATCGAAGGTACTCGATCATTGCATCTTATTGCTTGTTGGACCGTGTTGTGGGTCACCATCTTGAACTTTGTTTGTAGAACTTAGTTGTTTTAGATGGGACAGGTTGATAATGGTCTCCAGCCTCCTGACAACTTCTATACTAAAAAGAGGTTGCTGTAGAACCCTGGAAACTTATCTTTGACCTCTTTGACTGCTTGCAAGTCTAACATCTGTTGATCCTCTTGAATATATTGACTGATTCATAAGTACTGGAGTGAAAGGAGGAAGAGAATTGGTGAACAGTAAGCAGTATCCTATGCAAACACCATCTACTGGCCAAGGCTCTGGCCCATGGAGCTGCCACCTCATACACTGACTTGACAGGCACCTCTCATTAATTGATCGCCACCCCTAATGAGGTCCCCATTGACCACACCCCAATTTGGTTTGGTTTCTTTGGCAAAAGGGATGGTCCTGGTTAGACAGTCTATGGAATGGAAAAGTTTCATTGCTGTGCCTCTATCTCAATTGTGGCTGCCTATTGGGCAAGGTTTTACTCTTAGATGGCACTGCAGGTGGTTATGGATGTTTAAAGGTTGCAGGCCTCCTGAAAGTAGCTGACATAAAAAAAAAAAAACATAAGGGAACTTTTTCTTCTCATCGTTCCTCCCTGCGGGTGAGACTCAGTTAAGTTTGGTTGGTACTGCTAGGGTGTCACAGCCCACCCTCAGCTGTTTTCCACCACAAATAAAGATTCATATACTGAATTCTCTAATGGTGCTACCTCAACAGCCACAAAGGTGATCTGAGGTAGCAGCAGAGCCTATTGGAGCCGTGTCATAATCGCTCTCCATTCATCCATATTTTTAGCATTCTCTTTTGCCTCTCTCACATCTATCTTCCTGTCATTCAGGGCTTTCTTCACGCCATCCATCCACCCAAATATTGGCCTTCCTACTTTTCCCATCAACTCTTGCATTCCTCACCTTCAGCAAATGGCCATTTTTCATTCTCTCTACATGGCCAAACCATCTCAATGCATTCATATCCACTCTAGCGGCTAATTCATTTCTGACACCCTTTCTCACCCTCACTACTTCATTCGTAACCCTGTCTGATCAAGATACACCAGCCATACTCCTCAGAAAGTTCATCTCCAACACATTCAATTAAGGTCTCTCTTTCACTTTCATTCCTCACAACTACGATTCATACATCGCAGCTGGTACAATCACTTTCTCATACAGAAGTCTCTTTACATTCATTCCTAACACTATTCTTTACCACTCCCTATACTGCCCTTAACACCTAACGTCCTTCATTCACTCCCTGACATACTGTAGCTTCCACTCCACCATTTGCAGCAACAACTGACCCCAGGTACTTAAACTGATCTACTTCCTCAAGTAACTCTCCATTTAACATAGTACCACACTCCCTTCTCGTGAATCTCATAACCTTAATCATTATCACTTAACTTCCTTTTCTCACACATGCTCCCAAACTCTGTCACTAATTGACCCAGTTTCTCCTTTGAATCTGCAATCAATACCGTATCATCCGCAAACAACAACTGATTCACCTCCCACTCTTGATCACTCTCATCTATCAGTTTTAATTCTTGACCAAACACTGGAGCATTCACCTCTCTCACAACTCCTCCAACTAACAAATTGAACAACTTTGGGGACATCACACATCCCTTTTTCAGTCCCACTTTCACTGAAACCACTCATTCAACTTCATTTCCTATCCATACACACACTTAACTGCCTAAGTATAAACTCTTCAGTGCTTGCAACAACCTTCCACCAATACTGTACCATATAACCTCATCACATTACACATCGCTTCCCTATCAACTCCATCATAAGCATTCTCCAGATCCATAAATGCAACATACACCTCCATACCTTTTGCTAAATATTTGTCATATCTGCCTAAACTAAAAATCTGATCCATACATCCCCTACCTCTTCTAAAATCCCCTTGTACTTCCAGGATAGGCATCCTCTATTTTAACCTTGGCCATATTAATTAAAACTCTACCATACACTCTTCCAACCACACTAAACAAACTATACCCTTTGAATTACAACACTGATGGTCATCTCCTGTACCTTTATATAGCAGAATAACGGATGCACAAACCCAGTCCACTAGTACCATTGACAATATAAAACGAATATTAAACAATCTTGCTAACCATTCCAGTAGTACAGTCACACCCATTTCCTTTAACATCTCAGCCCTCGCACCATCCATACCAAGGACTTTTCCCTCTCTCATTTCATATATTGCACTCTTCACTTCCCTTCTTGTAATTTTTCTCTCATTCTATCTCCCATTACTGGCACCTCAACACCTGCAACAGCAATTATATCTGCCTCTCTATTATCCCAACATTCATTAACCTTTCAAAATATTCAGACCTCTTTTCCTGGCCTCATCTTTCAACAACCTTCCAATTTCATCTTTCATTGTCTCTTCATTCCTTGATCCACCTTTCCTTACTCTATTCACTTTTTTTCCAAAACTTCTCTTTATATGAATGACCCAAACCCTTAACCCACCTTATATTTTACTTCCACAGTTTTCTCTCTATATCTTTCACACTTCTTTACACTATTACTCTGCACCCTTTTTTCAAATACCCTCTTTGTCCCGGCGCAAGATACAAACCTTCTGCTCTTTAATATAGCATTGTTATTTTGGCAGAGCTTAAAACTAGTCGAAACTGAAGGTTAAACAGGGTTTAACTACCCAATTCTAGTTAGCGGGGTTGTCTTTACCCACTGCTCCCAGCAACACTGGTGACTAAGCGTCACTTTTTATTTTGGCTCGGTAGAGTGTACTGTAGACCCATCTCACTCCCGTTAACTTAAACTGGCTGAAACTAATTTCTTTTTCTTTTCAGGTGTGCTTGCCCATGAGGTCCAACCATGCGAGTTTGTCCGGGTCATGAAGGGCGCAGTTGTGGCAGCTCCATGTCTTCGGAGGAGACGGATCCTCACGGTCTCTCCCCTTCGTGCTGAGGTCAGTCATGCACGAAGGAGTCTCCTAGTAGTGTGTGCCAGGAGTGGTCGCCCCTCCAGAAGGTGAGGTTTGGAAGGCGGAAGAAAAAGAAGTCTAGGAGGGATTTTTCCTCTTCGAGGTTAGCCTTGATAGGGAAGAAGACCTGACTTTTTTCTCCTCCACCTCGATCTCTCCGTCCTGACTCTATCTGACCAGCTTCCTCCGGGGAACGGTCGAGTACGAGTGGCGCCCTGGTTAACACTGGGACGACGGGTCATCCGTCGAAGGAGAAGCTACAGGAGGTCCTTTGTTTGGGTGTGTGTGTGCACTCGAGCGCCGAGTCCTCTCCTTCTCCTCTCCCCGACGTTCCCCCTACTTCGGCAGGAGGACAAGCACTCCTCGGAGTGACTTGTCCTGAGATCCTCAGGTCTCAAGTTGTTCAGGGAGTTGATCTTTCCGGGCTTGCCCAATGGAAGGGAGAGCAACTTGGGAAGCCGGAAGGTTCTCCTTTAAGTGTTGCGCAGTCTGACCTTCCAAGGAAAGACAAAGCAACACAACCTTCTGAGAGGCAGCTTCCTCGTTTGCGAAACGATGCACCATTGGAAGGAGTTGATCAATCTTCTCGTTTGCTAGAGGAGAGATCTTCTCTGACCCTCTCCTGAGCGGCAGCTCTCTTGTCCGCGAGGCAATGCGCCATCAGGAGAGAGAGGTGAGGATCGTTTTTTATGCTTGTGACAGCAAAGATCTTCCCCCGAGTGGTCCGCTTCGCGAGGTTACCACCGAAAGGTATTGGACTCGTCCATACCACGCTCCAGTCCATCGGAGCACAGCGCCTTTCTCCTTCGGGAAAACAGTTGACTAAGAGAGCTCCTCTTGATGCTTTCGGACAGGATCTTGTATCGTCGCTGAGGGCGGAGAAGCGGCATGTATCGTCGCGTATCTTTCTTTCTAGCGAGGAGGGGAGAGCTTATCAGCTGGAAGCGAGGAAACCTGATTCTCGTCAAGTGAACATGATTCCTACACACTCTAGCGATCGCTATCGTACAGTTGAGGAGAAGGTGGGGGTAACCGAGCACACTGGCTCGCCTCGCCAGCCAACTTCTCGTCAAGGTCGTTCGCCCCGCAAACGCTCACCTGGGAGAAGGTTGAGGCATTCTTCCCCCTCAGCTGGTATGATTGGAACCATCCAAACGCCTGGGAGACTTGAACCATCAGGTAACTTGTTAGCCAAGGATGGACCTTGGTTTCAAGACCTGGTGAAACCGCTTAAACAAGTGATGAGAATTTCCGATCCTCCAGCTGCAGCGGTAAAGGTTCCTGTTACTCCCCTGGAAGCTCCAAAGGGATCTAGTGATCTTTCTGACCCTAGGCAATCTAGCCTAGCTAGGTGCCACTACCGCCTCCACCTCCTGTCACCCGCAGAGTCTCAAGGTATGAGGATTACCTTAAGACTAAGGATCTTATGATCATGGATACAATCTGGGAGAGGGCAGCAGTGACTCAGGTCACAGCCGCGAGGTCGGTTAGGGAGAGTTTGCTTCTCCCCCGAAGGTCGGAATCCCCTAACCTTTGCCCGGTCTCTTACTCAGAGAGCTGGAAACCTGTTAGGATTGACGACCGGTAAGATCCTTCATCTCGACTGAAGGATACCCCTCTCCGAGTTGGTTCCAGGCGTGCTAAACCAACGAAATCTATTACGGGAGAGGAATCCTCTCTTTTAGATAAATTTGAGATTCAACCAAGAGAGAGGAAAGACATGAAGACTCTACCCTAGAACTGGCGTTTTATGGATGAATGTCAGACTCAAGGGGAACAGCCTTCAGTCTCAGCTGCTAACATAAGACTTGGGCCATAGCGGACTTCCCCCCCAGAGCACATACTGCTTCCAAAAAGACCTCTGTTGACGACCCTCATCCTCCCCAGGCTACTATGGGTGTTAGCTCGGGAGAGGAAGAACCTTTTGATGACGGTTCCACCAGCCCGAATGTCGCACCTTAGGAGCAGAAAGATTTGGATAAAATTTTTCTAAAAGTTCTGGCTTGCATCAGGAAGGTTAACAACCTGAAAGAGCCTGATGACATCCCAACTGTGGGTAAGGATAAGGTCCTGGACCAAAAGTCTGGCGCTCCTAAACCCTCCAGACCCAAGGTAGCCTTACTTTGGGGAAAGGGAATTGAGGCAGCAAAGAAGAGAGCTTTCGCCCAAGTAGCTGGCACCTCCCGCTCTCTTCATTCGGTGGACTCCTCTCGGTTACTTCCTCCGCCTTACGTAAGACAGAGGAAGTACTATGAGGTAGTGGGAGATGATCCTTCCCCCTTACCGCTGGATCCAGCGATTGTATCGGTGACCCCTATGCATTTGAAGAAACTGACAACTCTCTCTGTTCAGTTTTCTGCTGCAGACGCTGCTAACGTGGAGTGGGTTGCAAAATGTGCCTTACAATCAGCTTCCTGGCTGGATTATTGGTTGGGCACGATCAGCTATCTCGTCAAGAACGAGGACTTATCCACTCGTAGGAGGAGGGAGATTGTTCTCTTTCCTTCTCTCGGATGCGATGTGGAGAAATAGTTAAGAAAAGTACAAATTATTCTTATATTTTTTTTATATATTTCATTAATTGTATTTATTGTTTGTTGGATCTCCAGTCATTCTCTAAAAGAATTCTTTTTATTATAGAATGACAGTGCCCTGCACCCAGCAGGGATTATAGGCAAGATGAACTTGTCAATAGAAAAGATACTCAAAACCTGTTTAGTCGTTATAACTAGACTGATGAGTGATTCAAACATGCCCTAATACATTGTGATGTAATTAAGATTAAGAGAAAATGAATGTTGTTCCATCATAGTGTAATTGTTTTTTCATATACTGACACTGTTTCCATGGATAGTGTTTCATATACTAGTCCCCAGAAACAAGTGAACATAGTGGCATAGAAAATTTTCAGCGGCAGCCAAACTTTTAAGTGTTGTCAATGTCCAAACCCGGGTGACTGTTCATGCAAATAATGAACCACAGTAAGCCTGGAACTTTCTCTGGATAAAATCCACATTAAACGAAAAGGCTCTGTCTTGATATTAACAATTAGAAAATTTGCATCACAAACCATATGGCTTTATCCTGAAAAAAGGCTCTTAGTGATATCTTCTTTTTTGTGTGTGACTTTGCAATCAAGAGGGTCCTCAAAAAAACTATTTTAAGTGGTCTCAACTCTTATCCATTTTCATGGGTGTAGAATAGCCTTGACATACCGTGTATCACTGAGGAATTTAAGTTATTTTGTCTTTCCAATATAGTGAGAATGTAGTCAGGCCCAATGTGCACCCTTGTATTATAATACCTTTGATCTTGAGGCAAGCTGCTTATACTGCATTTTAATGTAACCCAAATAGATACTAGGTTTGGTGTGCCTTTGTTTATACTTCTACAGTATATGGAACCCATATGAGTGTCCAACATGTGAATAGTTCTTGTTTATTTTGTTATTCAAATAATTTTTCTATCTTTTTATTGTAGGTCTGGAGTGTGAAGGGATACCACTTTTTCTTTAATTGCTTATTAAAATGACAAAAAATGTTATTGTAGAACCAATTATTTTTTTTCTTATTTTATGTTTCTGATAAGTTTTTTATTGTAATTTTCTTCTCTCAGGAATTAAATAAACTTATTTTCCCTTTATCTTATAAACTGGAAGCATTTCCTTCCCCAGTAAATGTCCCCTTCTCAGCCACTAATTTTGTCTTTTTTGTTTCCTTTGTATCATTGTATTTTCCTTTTTTTATTTAGTACTTAAATAACCTGAAAATGGCTTATCTCTGAATAATATTAAGTAATTACAGTCATAACTGGGTCCCATTGCCCAGTGTAAAATCAAGAGGTGGTGCCCTGTGCCAAGTTTTCTTGACCTGTTACTTAGATTTTCGGGTATTCCACCATTTTGTGTAGTGAACGTTGGAGTGTGGATAGTATTCGGACACTAGGAAGTTTGGGTGCTACCTCTGGCCACAGTCCACAAACTACTACATAATTTTGGTGCCTAGACCTGGGGAACACCAACCTTTAGTCACGCCATCGTCATGACTAAATGTCGAAAGGCTAAGAAGAGCATGAGTCGAGATGTGGAGAGTCTTGTCACGATTATCAGTGACCTGGCAACTTGGGTCAAGTCCCTGACACTTCAAGTGGCGGCACTGTAAAGCGTTAAGCCGTCACCAACGTGCCACTGTGGTCACAACCACAGTGACCACCAGTGCTCCTTTTACGTCCTAGTCTTGGCCGAATATCAATGGTCGGGCATTCACTGTAACTGGAGCAGAGCCAGTGATTGCAGGTCTCCAGCCCCTTCCAGGGTTCTCACCATTACTCTCACCTGTACCAGGCTTCTGAGAGTCTCCTGCTCAGGGTGGACCTCTTGCTTCCTCACATGTTCCAGCAACTAACCCCTTTAGTCCGCGAGAGACTGCAGTCAGTGGACTAGGGGAGCAATTCTTGGCCAACCCAGTTGAAGCCAGTAGGCCAGAAAAGGCTCCAGCAACTACAGCTAAGGCAGTTCTTGCCTAGACAGGGGCCATCTGAAAGCAGAGACGCTAGGCCAAGGAAAAGGCCAGACCAACATTACCTGACACATTGACCATGTCCCAGGAGTCAACCAGTGAAGATTCTGGTAGCGGGACTTCTGGTGACACTTCCAGCTCCTGTCCCAGTGTCAGCTCAAATGACAGTCTCCACTGACCAGGTCCAGTCCCACCAGACAGAACGCAGTCTGTTTAATTTACTCAAGGCACTCGACTCCAGGAAGAGTCCCAAGCCTGGAATCTTCCAGCTAAAAACTGGCCAGAGTTTTGCCCGATTCCTGAGGGATTTTGAGACCTACTGCGCGAGTAAATATACCGCAGGAAGCTCTGGCAGGTGAACCGTTGATCTAAGAAGTTTCCTAAAGGGGGAAATCAAGGAGGCGTTCTCGGAAGGAAATAGGGGTCCCGGGATCTCATACTCCAACACGAAGGGGAGCCTCCTCGACTGGTGCCGAGAAGCCCGAGAGTGGCGTGATGTGGGTTGGAAGGCCCAGTTCAACAGTGCCACCTGTGGAGAGTTTGAGCTGCTGAAGATTTACGCCGTGCGGTTGTTCTCCCTGTACAGGTCGGCCTATCTTCGCCGTAGTTTGGACTGGAGAGAGCTGAGGTGAAAGCTACTCAGAACTGTTCCGAGCAGAGCTGCGAGTTGGCTGGAACAGTCTCAGGCCACCATCAATGTCTCTGCTGGCCGTTAGGCCACTTGGCGGGATGTTTTACACCTGTTGAGTCTTCTCAAGGAGGCATCCCCATCAGCAAAACCAGAAGGCAGAGGATTTGGCCATCAGTCGTGTGGGACAGGCATGGCACGGCTCATATGCCGACAGGGTTGGCATGGATGCACCCAGCCATTCACCTGGATCTGACAGAATATATCCACGCACTCCTCCTCGACCAGTCCCCAAACCTGCACCTGTGGAAGTGTGCCTGCCACCATCGTGCACCCCGGATAGGTCTACTCAATTCCAGAGGAGTTACTGCGCTTGGTGCAAGAAATCAGGGCACCTTGTGGACGAGTGTCGCAGACGCCTCAACCTGTGCCTACGTTTTGGTTCGGCCAACCATCATGTCGCACAGTATGGACGACTGGCGCAACCTAAGCGCAGTTCACCTGTCTATTAGACGGCTAATCCCCGCAGCCCTGGGAGGGAGACCATCTCTGTCCAGACTGCTACTACGACCCCGTCATCCTATTCTGGATCAACCAGTAGCCGAGAGAGCCGAAGTGGGGGTAAGTCCAATGCTTCTTCTTGGACTGTTGAGAAGAAGCCTTCGATGTAGAAGATGGAGCTACATCGAAGGAGGGTGCGAGTGCTAAGATGCATGCTCCTAGTATTCCGGTGGCAGCCTCGGAAATCTTGATTTCCAAGGTTATCCCTCAACCTGGAAAGGTCATTGCACCTCCAAATACTCTTTCAGGATTGGCAAGTGATAACCTGTCCTCGACATCATCTAGAGCTTCTCCAACTAACTCCTCCAGGGAGGAAAACTGAGGCTGCATTGAAAACCCTTCTTAGAGTTAACCTGGCGCAGTTGGCTCCTGTACCACTCATGGTTGTCCCGGTGACCATGTCTGATTTTCCATTGCCATATAATGCTCACTGAATTTTCTCAGGATTTTGTGTTTTTAGTCATACAGTACCCCCATATATTGGCCGGGCCCATGCAAAGGTTACTTTTTCATAGGTTGGTCATTTTAAAGTGAATGTTCAGATTGTAGCCTATAAAACTTCTTGATGTTTGAATGACAAATTTGCCTATATTGAAAATAGCAGTAGCAATTTTTCCCTGGAAATTTCATATTTTATAACAAAAGTTAGTTTGGTTGAATATACTTTAGTACGCATAATTAAGTGCTTTTATTTGGAGGTAATTTTCTTTAACACAGGGGATCATAATGACAGTCATCCTATTTCTAGATTATTTACTAAACAGCAGTGAGTAGCAGTATTTATACCTCAGAAATGGTGCTATAAGGAGCATTTCACGGAGCGACACAGGTTGAGCCCAGAAATAGATTTTTCCTTTGTCAAAACCCCTTTTCTAGATTATTTACAAAACAACAGTAAGCCCCTTAAATCCAGAAAATTATTTGTTATATGTAACAAATGCCCACATATGAGTAAGATATGACTAGTATATATTTTCATCTTATTCATCTTAGTATTGTCTGTGCAAATTTTACGCTTTATTCATATTTAGTTGTCTCTGACACTTTGTGCATCTCTCAACATTACTATAAAAAAATAATTAATAATTGTTATAGGAAGGGGGTGTCACAGTACTTGAATGGTTGGTGAGATTGTTTAATATGTGTTTTTTGTTGTCAATGGTACCAGTAGATTGGGTTTGTGCATGTATATGTTTCCTCCGATCGCCTTGGATGACCGTGGAGGTAGCAGCAGTAGGGGATTCAGCATTATGAAGCTTCATCTGTGGTGGATAACGGGGGAGCGTGGGCTGTGGCACCCTAGCACTACCAGCCGAACTCGGTTGAGTCCCTCTTCAGTCTGGGGGACCTTTCCTCTCTACGCTCTGAAGAGAGGAAAGGTCGCCTTTTTCTCATTTGCTTGATGTCAGATACCCCCCAAAAATTGGGGGAAGGGCCTTTGTATATAGAAATTTATGTGCAGCCAAAGAAATATCCTGAACATAACCTACAATAACATGTAGCAAACATTTACTTACGATACAATCGAGAAACAGATAATCCAGAGCATCCTATAAGGGGTTAGAGAGAATTGTTAATGGGAAGCTGACAAATACCTCTCCCTCAACTTCATGACGAGAAGGTATATAAATAGATATTCTAGTCAGAAAAGGGTTATGAAAAGGATGTTTTAGTGATAATTTTTTTTCAATAATATTTGATAAATTAAATTTAGATGTTCCCCAAGCCAAACTAGCAATAATCTGAATTTTTCAAAATGCCAAGGATGGTGTTTTTTGTATTCATATAGGAACAAACCACCAAGTTTTAAAGTAATTTGTTTTTTCCTTTTAATGGCCAATCCTGCATTACTTTATTCTTATTCCTATTAATGGATTCAGGTTTATATATAGTTATTAAAATTTAAAATTACTGTCCTAAAAATTACGATTTTCTCATTAATTTTTCTTACTTTTCAACTTCTTTCCCATGCAAGGGAAATTCTCCTGATAGGCTTCCAAGCATTCTGTGTTTCCAACTAGGGTTGCACCTTCACTTGTAATATTTCAATTTGTAATAGATATACAGTAAAAAGGACATGAAAAATAATTGTTTTACATATGGTTTAAAATATTTCCAGTACAAAAAACTACTACTTAAAAAATTGAAGGTATTTAAAATCATTATTGCATTGATAATCACAATACAGTATTACCAACAATGAACACACAAATGAGAACAATATGAGAATATAGCTTTTGTACCTCATTTACAAATTTTTTTTTTTTGTAAAATTTAACTTCCTCATTCACAAATGACTTGACTAGGTTACACACAATGTTACAATTTCAGAGCTGCTCTAACCCAAATTCATACATATAAAAAGTTATTAAAAGTTTCTTGAGCCATACGTTATTTGTGATATGAATGCAACTTCAGAGAAACATTTGGGATGATAATTGCACTTATAAATTAGATTATAAAAATATAAAATGAAAAAAACAGTGTTGCACCAATCATTTTCATTAAGAAACCCATGAAGGATATTTGGTGCTAAACATTATGTATCTTTGCATCTTATATAAAATAGCACTAAACACAGTAGTCTTAAATATTATTATGCTAGCATTACCATCCTGGAAATTATCTGGTTGACCATTACGTATAAACACTTAAAATATCTTAGAATTTCAAATGCCTATTGTTTAACACATTTGAAAAATGCTATGCATACCTGACTATTAAGAAAGCAATCACAAATAATATGCAAGCATCTTCAAGGCCAGAAATAGTTATTATTTGCATATAAAAGCATTACAATAAAGGCATTAAACTTCACAGGTAGCATTTATTGAACTTTCATGTGATCTAATTTTGATAACTTTATATCTTCTACTTTTTCTGCTTCCACTTGTGAAGGGGCAGCTTCAGACGGCACTTTGGACGGCTTAAGTTTACCACAGCTGGGTGGAGGGGGTAAAATCTTTCCCAAAAATAATATCACAAGAATTCCTATCACAGTCTGATAGAAAAATAATGCCCTGAAAATAAAAATTTTAAATCAAACAGCTGTGTATGCATTCAGATAGAAAAAACCTGCAAACATAAAAAGCTATGTAAACTTATCTTCATTAAATATTATAAAAGTCCTTTACTACTGTATGTGCTTTTCCAAATTATCATGAAATTGATATTCTCAATATTATAAAAGTAATATATAAATTCATTCAGTAAATAGAAAATTCCAGAATGAAACGTACTTGAGCACTTCTATGGTACTCCAAAACCTGAGCAGGATGAAAGGGAATGTCAAATATGCTAAATTCAGACGAGTTGCAACAGATGTAACAATGTCATAAGCAAACTTTGCTTTGGGACCACGGCTTAAAACGCGTGGCCTTACAGAACGACGAACCTGTAGAAGAAATGAAAAAGGATTATTCACGAGACACACATGCTCTTTCAGAATATACCCAAACAAAAACCATGCTATTGTACAATAACCTAACTTTTGAACTAAAATTATTTTCATGGAATTTTTTTATTCATTCTTTAAATATAAGCCTCGGTTAAAATGGGAAAAAAGGTTTCGGTGAAATGGAAAAATCTATTTTTAGGAGATGCTATAAGCCCCCTCAAGGACTTTCTTGTAAAACCTTAAAATTAATTCCCATACAACATTTTGGCTCTGCCATATTGGTCAATTTCCCCCAACATTTTGTCTTTGGTTCACATTTATACATTTTCTGTTTATAGTTGTGTTCTGTACATACAGAACTCATATTTGCTATAGATAGACATCAACTTTTATTTGTTTTCCTATCGGAATCCAGACTTAGAAGATTTCATCTTTGATTGTCGTCTTACCTCTATGGGTTATAATACAAAAGGACATAAGCAAGGTATCTTTTGAGTTTATTGGTGATGTCAATGTTCACCATAGGGAGTAGTTGAATTCTGTTTCTCCTACTGATTGCTATGGCTTAAGAGCTTTGGATTGACTGATTTTGAGTTTACTGGCATCTTGACATCAAAGGTAATTGACGCCGATATCGTTTTGTTTTGAATAAAGAATAAAAGGAAATTAAATTTAAAATAAAAAAACGTTATGTCCTTCTAAAAGTTAAATAGCTTTCAGAATGCAGTAAGGCCTCGTTCTTTGCGATAATTAGGTTACAGACACAGGCGCGAAAAGTTAATTTTCGCGAATAAATACTGCACTAGGGTGGGCTAACTCCTAACCAGAAAAGTCACAGCTCCTTGCCACGAGCGGGTGCCCGAGCTGATGATTAACACAGTAAATACTGCCTAGTATTGTTTTGAATTGGTTTCTACAACAGTTTATAAGCATAGTGTACAGTACATTTGCACACAAGTAGACTACGTACTGGACACAGTAAGGTTACAGTACAGAGTTGTGCTAAGGTAAAGTTTACCAAGTTATCTTCATCCCCTTACTGTTCTTTATACCAAAAGTTGTTCCTATCTAGTAATACTCACTGATACTATAGAGTACAGTATATTACTGTAATATATGTACAGTGTACAGTAATATTACTACAGTACAGCTTAACTGTACTTACAGCAAGTGTTTGGTGTTTTCGTTCAAGACTCGTAGCCTACGCCGCTACTCTAGAAGCATGATGCAACTTCTTATGTGTTGTCTCTTGCACAGTATGTTATCTATACTTTCTTAAACAGAAATACAGCTTATTTTATAAATTAAAAACTTAAATAGCTCGATAATAATTTTCTTTTAAATAAATAATCACATTCGATTCTCTCTCTCTCTCTCTCTCTCTCTCTCTCTCTCTCTCTCTCTCTCTCTCTCTCTCTCTCTCTCTCTCAGCTTATTTTATAAACTAAAAACTTATATATCTCGATAATAATTGTTTCCTTTAAATAAATAAACACATTCGACTCTCTCTCGTGTGCGCAAGCGTGTGTGCGTGTGCAGCCAAGGCAGTGTGATCAGGCGCATGCAAGACTGCAGGGAGATTACCTGTGAGCTCCAAAAAATTAGCTTCGAAGAGCTAAAGCACAATGGCGAAGTATTGCACTGGTGCTTCTTGGACTCCCAGGTAAGGACATCTTGTCGTGTTTGCGAGGGTGTCTCATGAAAAGCCCCGGAGGAACAGAATATTCAGAGAGGAGAGGAGGATCGAGATCGTCCTTGCGCTGAGCAAACTTGGTGAGCTTGCTGACCTCGAGGGGAGAGCGAGCTGGGGTAGCAAGCACCACCCCATAGATCCTCTGATGTGCTAGGATCTGTGGAGGATGAAGGTCCAGGGGGCATGAGACAGCACAGGAGGGACTCCCTCCTGTTGGCTATAGAGGGGGAGGTGCTGAAATCAACACTGCCAAGAGCAGAAACACACTCCTGCTGTGCACCCCTGGCCAACACCTCCATAAGCCAGTCTTGTGTCGCGGCTTTTTTCCAACTCACAAAGGGAGGAGGAAAGTGCAACTTGACCCAAAGGTTGACCGAGAGTTAAACAGCAATCACTCTTACTTAAAAAATCTTTGAGAGGAGACCAAATGAGCAGAGTCCGAGAGGATGGTACCAGGAGAAAGTCTGGATTTCTTGGACCTCAAGGAAGACCCCGAAGGCGAAGAATCCCTTTTAGACATCCTCCTTTTGCCATACCACTCCCACTGGGAGGATGGCCACTTCCAACACTCAGGTCAAGGATAAGCCTCAGAACAGGAGTATACTTTGTACAAAGAGTAAAAACAGTCAGGATTCGTGTCCTTCTTTGACATAAAAGTGCTGCAGACCCCACCTTGCCTGTGTAAACTCGCATGTCATACACCTGCAAGCCCACGCATACTGAATTACACCTAAAAAGAGAAAAGGTTTAAGTTTTAATTTTTCCAAAGCCAGTAAACATGAAAGGAGACATTTTCTTCAACCACAGCTGAGATCCATGTGGAGAAGGTATGAGCGAGTTGAGGAGAGCAGTGTTTACACCTCGGTGAAAATTTTTATACCTGTACACCAACTTGCACTGATTTCTTCTCCTATATAAAGAATGTAAGGTTTGTAATTTGTGTATGAACAACTTCATTGTATTTTAAATTCAAACCAAGGCTTCTCATTTAAAGAATGAATAGCCCATGAATTACAATAAGTGTCACTGAAATAATACAGCAACACCAAGTGTTTATAATAAAGTACAGTAATTACAGTAATACCTCAAGATGCGAAAGTAATTCGTTCCAAAGTGGCTTTCGTATCATGAGTTTTTCATATAATGAAATTTTTACATGTAAATCCCCTAATTCATTTCAAGCCCTACAAAAACACATTAAATTTTATAAAATAAAACTATAACCACAGTGAAATACAACCAAATACAATTAAATCATTCATTATACCTACCGTAACTGTTAATACCTGTAAATGAAGTGGTTATTAGAACATAATGCAATAATAAATGGAAAACAATGCAATTTGTACAGTACAATACTGTACATACTGTATATGAAATATACAGTCCCCTATGTACTGTACTTCATTAATGTTAACCTTATTATATAGCGGTAGGTTTTCTTTCATACATAACCAAAACGTTTTCTTCAACTCTCACACATATTTTTTTTAACTATAGCTAATTTATTGTCCATTTATACAATTAATATTCATTGGTGATATGTCAATAAATAACCTACTTGTTTTTTTACACATATTTTTAAGCTATTGTATTGTAATACAATCAAGATTCACAGATGTTAATTTGTTTGTATACTAGCTTTGTAGAATGAATTAAATTTAATTGTTCAGTAAATAGGTTAACCTATTTATTTACTGAAATGGAAGAAAAATATATCACAAATGTTTTGATGTGTGTTGTAGCACTGTGCGTATGTACATACTGTATATACACAAAATACACTACTGTTCATTGTTCTTTTTGTAAATTTAAAAATGTACTTGTTGATATAGAATTAACTGTAAATGAATGATCATGACATTAAAATGAAAAAATTTTACAATCTTATTTTTGGGCTCAAGCCATGTCGTCCTCATGGAAGCTTCCTAGAGACAGCTTTCTAAGGGATATTTGGCTACAGTGATATTACCAGAGAATTGACCATAGGTCTCCAGAATTCTAACTCCTGTTGTGACTATAATATCAGGGGACGTATATCTTGATACAACACATGGCAATCTTCACCCCGAAAAGAGTTTTCGCTCTGCGGGGGAAGAGTGGCGAAATTGAAGGGGAGCCGTTATCAAGGTTACCCTTCCTCCCCTACTATTACAGGGCCCAAAATGGTGGCTCATTCCCTGCTTATCTAGTGTTCTAGATCGCTATTTTCAAGGAATTATTATCCATTCTCCAGCATCTTCTTCCTCTGGAAAGTTGAGTATTTAAATTTTACTGTGTATAATTTTTAGCTCCCTTCTCACAGTGAAATTAGCATAATTTTAATGTGTTTATCAGAGCATAGCCAATCACCGGAGGCGCCATTTTGGACGCAGTCGTTCGTCTTGCATGCTTTATTTAGTCAGCAGAACGACATTCCCGGTATTTAGCTTTAATGAATTACTGTATAGCTATTTAGGCAAAACTATACTAGTGAAGATAAGATGATGCACATAATTTTCCTCTTCCTAAATGTGTCGATCGTATACGTTAGAGTCAAGGTGATATAGGTAGTCGAGATCTCACCCCGCGCTGGCTAACCTAGCCTACGTGCTTTAGTATACTATCATACATTATCCCCGTTTACCCTCGCGTATCGTTTTATAAATTCAACAGGAGATAGTATATCTCCTAGAATTAATTATATACTCGATACTCGTCTCCTTCGGAGATTTAAGGGTAAACCCTTCCTTCCCTGAGTGCCACCATTAGGCGACAACCCTATTTTGGTCTTGCCATAGAGTAGTATACTCCGGCTTGACTTGTCTTCCCCCTTGCCAGCGAGTATCTTGGCTTGGTTTTACGACAGTAACTCGGAGTATTCAGTCTTTATGCCGACAACTTGGCTGCCAGGTGAGTAGTCACTCCCCTGCTGGCTTACAGTTGTTGACATAGGAAGCTAGCTTCCTTTGCCCACATCCAAAGTGGTAGTACGATGCCGCCACCTTCTCCCCTGCGGTCTAGAAGACAAGTCTTGTTTCGGCAGACCCTGGGCTGAAGAATCGACATTCTTCAGCCGCCCAGGATGGCGGCGATATTGAAACGAAGTTTCAAATTGTGTTTGGAAGTGGCCGACAATCCTGCCGCCTTCTCCCGACACAACATACAAGACCCTTTCCCTGCCCCTTTCTGTTCTTTAGCGATAGCCTAGTCATCGTTTGTCTGTGGCCGGTGTCCTACAATTTCCCTGCTTGCCGGCTAGAATGTGGTGCTGGCCGGGCTCCTGCATAGGCGGCTTGATAGCTGCTCCGGCTTTTCCCTATGGACGCAAGGCTCCGGGAGAGGTTGTGCCAGCCATGACGGCTGCCAGTGAGAGACACTTTGTCTTTGAGTGTTCTTCAGTCCTCCTTGGACTGCCATCCACATCCCTGAAACCGGCAGTAGCCAGCAGATCTTGTGGCTGGATGGAAAGTAGAAAGATTCATTACCCCCTTCCATTTGAACCCTCATTCTGGAGGAAGGCAGTAGGAATAATGATATCTACACCGTTATTTATTGTACTAAACTAAATCAATAAGGTAGCCCTTTGCTCTATGCTTTCTCTCTCTATGTCGGCTAGTGCCGTCAGGTACTAACCTAGCCGGCAGCATGCCGGCTGGACCAGTGCCACCAGGTACTAGCCTAGCCGGAAATATGCCAGCTGAACTACAGTATATGCTTATACAGTAGCCAGTATTTCTGCAGTATAGTACATACTGCAGGCAGAAAACTATAGTACAGTGATACCTCTGGATACGAAAGTTTCTGAAAAATTCAGGATACGAAAAGCGATTCGAAGATTTTTATGCCCCAGTATACGAATAAAATTTCAGGATACGAAAAGCTTACGAGATCCCAACTCGTCGCCGAGAGTAATTTTAAAAAGCGCGCGCCGCCAGACTTTGAACTTGGGTAAACTCACTTACAGCCTCCCGCTCACCCATTGATTATCTCCCTACTTAGATGCTAGCTAACGCCATAAGATCCTGCTTTCCTATTGGTCGGCAACTATCCCACCTTGCTTACGCACGGGCGTTCATCTCTCTCTCTCTCTTTTCATTCCGACTGCGGTATCGTTAACAGACATTGTGTGCTTTCGCTTGTTTGACGTAGTGTTAAATACATTCGTAAGCCACGTGTTATCGTTATTAAACATTCGTTACTGTGCACTGTACTGTATTAGAGTTTACTATACATAGTACTGTATATACCGTACGTAGTGTATTACGTATTGAGCTTAATACTGTAGCCATGGGTCCCAAGAATGTTGCTGAAGGAAAGAAGACGACAATGCTCTCGATGGAGATGAAACTCGAAATCGTGAAAAAGTACGAGTCTGGCATGCGTTTAAGTGTGATCGCCAAGGAGTATGGCCGGAATCCATTTACGATCGGCACCATCCTGAAGCAGAAGGCGGCCATCAAAGCAGCGGCACCTTCTAAGGGCGTCACTATTTTCTCCAACAAGAGAACCCACGTGCATGACGAGATGGAGAGGCTGCTTCTTGTGTGGATCAAAGACAAAGAGATCTCAGGAGACACCATCACTGAGACTACAATTTGCCAGAAGGCCTCTGCCTTATCCCTAAAACAGCTGAGGGCGAAGCTCACCTACTTCATTCGCAGAGCGGATCCTGATAGTACACCCGCAGGTCATGATCCGAGAAAAATTGCTTCCTCACTGAACTTCTTTCAGTATATGGACTTTGAGCGTCTTCGCTCATACACTGGTTGGAAATCCTCCAGAGTGTTTTAAAAACATTATGCGAAGCAAGTGCACGCACTTAAACATTTTGTGGTGGCGGCAGGTAGTGTGGTGAAACCTGTCGTCTAGTGCTGCGATAAACAGTGAATTGATTGGGGCTTTTCAATTTGGGTGAAAAGGTGTCGACACCTTCCAGTGCAAAATCCTTTTATCGAGTGTCACCCCGGTGACACAAGGACTGTTCTTTTTTAGGTGCAGAATTATACCAATGACACTAGTGCCATGTGTACACTTGTACACAGTGATGATAGTTAAAACATTTACAATAAAATTATCTTAATATTTCAACTGATTATAAGTGGCCTCTAATCCTTTCTTCCCTTTCAGGTAGAAAATATTTGTCTGTATATGTTGAATATATAATTCCTTTACAATTCATATTACACCTTTTGTTCCATTTGATTATCGAATTAATAAAATGGTTAACGTGTAATTGCGTCTTACTTCGCCCCACATGTGGCTAAAATAAACTTAGCCAAAGTCCTTTTACTTATTTTCCTAAGTAAAATTCATACTTATGGTACTTATTCATACGAAAAAAAAAAGATCCGACTGATACTTATATTTGTTCCTACACGAATACAAACCTTGTGCTTCTATCTTCAAGTAAGACATTTCCCTGCAGGGGTCAGGAAGCCCTAACATAGTTCCATGATTAGTGGTAATAACGTATAACGGTATCGTCATATATTTCAGAGATATGGATGACCATATAGAAGCTGACCCAAGGTTGAGGCACTTATACAAATCCACAGATACAGTACTTTCAAGTAATTCTCTGGTAAACTTCCATCAGGACGACATGACTTGAGCCAAAAAAACGCATTTTGAAGCAAAGCGAAAAATCTATTTTTGGGTGAGATGGCCATCTCGTCCTGATGGACCCACCCTCCTTTTCTAAGGAAAAGGATTATGTAATAATCCCTCCCGAAACTACTATATCTGTAGCACCATGCTCAATGCTACAAGGAATGAGCCACCATTTTGGGCCCTGTAATAGTAGGGGGGAAGGGTAACCTTGACAATGGCTCCCCTTCAATTTCGCCACTCTTCCCCCTCGAAACCATAACGCTATTCGGGGTGAAGATCGCTACGTGTTGTATCAAGATATACGTCCCCTGATATTAAGCGATATCCTTAAGGAAAATCTTAAGGATACTCGCGCCAGGAGTTAGAATTCGGGAGACCTATGGTCAATTCTCTGGGAGTATCACTGTAGCCAAATATCCCTTAGAAACCTGTCTATAGGAAGCTTCCATCAGGAAGACATGGCCATCTCCCCCAAAAATAGATTTTTCGCTTTGCTTCAAAATCAGTTTTATTTACCGAAATGAAGGAAAAATATATCGTTAATGTTTTGATATTCGTAGTAGAATTGTGCATACGTACATAATGTACATACACACAATACAGTACTGTTCAATGTCTTTTTTTTAACTTAATGTACTTATTGATATAAAATGGGAGAGCAGGATCTTACGGCGATAACTAGCAGCAATGTAGGGAGATAACCAATTGGAGTGCAGGATCATGGTGGAGAGATTACAGTTTGTAGCACACAAACTTAAAAATTATTTTTGAGCGGCCAAGCGAATCTTGTTTCTTATCAAGGGGTTTTTTTCATGTGTCGAAAAAATCTTTGTATCTCTCTTCGTATATAGAAACTTTCGTATCAAGAGGAATTACTGCACTTAATATTTTCAACAAACTGTATTGTAAATTAAAACTTGGAAGAGATTGACCTTTATCCTAAGATCAGTACTTAGATTACAATTAATGCCATCTAAACAAAGTTATATGTAACATTTACTGCATTTGCTTTGGTTCTTGTTAATCAATTGAATATTAGAAAAACTCAAATTCGAAGGTTACATTTCCACTAATTCTAACAATCTCCCTTAGATAAAATTTTCTTTTATGCAACTTCAGAATATAGTCTTGCAACCTGGCATTAGAGAAAACAAATGACTAAAGTCTAGAGGTACCAGGCTGCCAAATATTTATACAACAAACTAAAAACCCTAATACCCTTGCTCATAATGGCTACAGAAACAATCGTTTTACAAAAATATGATGAAAAACTGCTTCGTTTCCATTTTCACTACAAATATAAAACTCAATTTTAATAAGCAGAAATACATGACTATAGTCATTAGTATTAGCAACTGTGGAAGGATATTCAAATACTTACTGTTCTGGCAACAACGGTAAAGAAGGCCCCACCAATGAATGTGAGATAGTAGCCTGGGTAGAAACCATGCCATAATGAAGAGAGCATGTATGTGAATAAGGTCTTTTGAACAGGCGCTCTTTCATACACCATGAAGCGAAGCCATTTCATTGTTCCAGAGTTCCAAGCTTCTAAACTTTCTCGCAGGTTTGATCCAAACTGAAAAATATTAATATAAAATAGAATCCATATCTTTATACTTCTTTTCTTGATATTAATCATTTGAAAGAAAGACAGAATCATAAAATAACAATTACAGCAAAACTGGGAGATCAGCTGGAAGAGCAGCAAATTACTTGCAATGACTTACTGCAATTTCCACACGCACCATAAACCCTCAGGACAAGAGATGGGCACTTAGTTTTAAGAATGACTTTCATTTAGAAAGGAAGCTCTTCTTCATCTATAACCCTATTCATCAACAACCCACTTTTTTATTTGTGCATCTCTACTAAAATCCAACACAGAACAACCATCACCTAGTCCTGAAGGTTAGTGCAAGAGTACCTGAATCCCTGATAAGCACTTGGTTGAAAATTCTCTCATGTTTGGCAATTTTTTTCTTTAATTTAAAAAATCTAAAACAGGCTTCTAGTTCTATTCATGCAAATTTAGGTCATATCAAACAACCCAGATAGACAGAAAACCTAAAGAATGGATGCCAGCAAAAACTTTCAAAGTAGAAGTTAATAAATGAATAATGTATTTCCTTTCTTCGATCAAATGAGATATGAGATAGAATATGGCAATATATTTTAAACCTCCATTATTAGTAAAAAAAAAAAAAAAAAAAACTTTTTATGATAAAAAATATTAACAAACCTTAGTTAAGTTCCTCATAATTAAAGAAAACTACTGTACTGTATATTGAAAATAATTTTAACCCGAGAACTATACTGAAAACTGTTTTCACCTGAGCAGTCATCTAGTTTCACATTATTCCTAAACATCATTCAATTCTTCTCCATAGAAGCTAAACATAAAAATGTGCAATAGGAAGTTTATATGAGGTATAACAGTTTTGCAAAGATCGACACTGCTACAAATAAAACTTTCTTTTTCACATAAGATGTTACTAGTTCTCACATTCCCTCAGATCATACAAAACTAATTTCATCTTCCTAATCAGGTGGTTGAATCAGTAGAACTTCAAAAGTTCAAAGTTGGAGCAAATGCTTTTTTGTTGACCAGGCGGACATGAGTCTTTTATAGTTTATTTATGACATATTTGTTTTTGATGTTGTTAATAGTTTATATATGACATGTCTGTTTTGACGTTGTTACTGTTTTTAGAATGATTTATTGTTAATTTGTTCTCTTCATTTATTTATTTCCTTATTTCCTTTCCTCACTGGGCTATTTTTCCCTGTTGGAGCCCCTGGGCTTATAGCATCTTGCTTTTCCAACTAGGGTTGTAGCTTGGATAGTAATAATAATAATAATAATAATTTGCTGCAAGACTTGATGCACTTTCAAAGATATCAATACTTCACAGAAGGGTAGTGCACTATAGTTATTAGGTAAAGAGGGATTTTAACCATACGGGTTTCATGCTCTAAGCTCACTTTATGAGGTGCATTGTACATATTACTAAAAGGTATTGGCCGGATACAATCAGACCCTAGTGACACCCACTTACTTGTCTTTTTATCTACCTCTTTTCACAAATCTTTTTTATCTTTAATTTCATAATGCAACTGCATTGTTTTCCAACTTTTATAGATTTTTGTACGCTCCTACTATCCCAATCTCTCTCACCTCCCTATTCTGATATGATGCTGTATGACTTAGTGATTCCAGAGCCAGATCTTAAGGCCAAAATATTATGAATTGTATTAAAGGGTCTTTGCAGTACAGTCAGACTTCGCTTTTTGTGGCTGTTAGGTAACAGACAGGCATGAAAAACGAGAATCTGCAAATACTTACTGCCCTGGATAGGATAACTCTTTAACGATACCAGGAAGTGCACAGTACATGCAAACACATGTACAATACGTACTGAGATGGTAAGGCTACGGTACAGTACAGCACAGCCCTAACATTACAGTAGTCATCAGGACACTCATAACAACAAAACACTGTCATTCCTATCTAATAATGTATAACACTTGTTGACACGGTAGTGTATATTACTGTATTATATTTACAGTACAGAAAATCCCCAACCAATGAACACAATAGAGACCGAGCGACTGTCAAGATAGTCAAGTTACAGACACAGGCGCGATAAGCGAATTTTCGCGAATAAATACTACACTAGGGTAGGCTAACTCCTAAACTAAAACGTTACTACCCCTTGCCACGAGCGGGTGCCCAAACTGATGATTAACACAGTAAATACTGCATAATATTATTTTAATTTGGTTTCTACAACAATTTATAATCATATGTGCAGTGTACAGTACATTTGCACACATGTACACTATGGACACAGTAAGGTTATAGTATAGTATTGTGCTAAGGTAAAGTCATCATCATCTCCTTACTGTTCTGTACAACAAAAGTTGTTCCTATCTAGTAATACTGCACTGCAACCTAATACTTAGATACTGTAGTGTATATTACTGTATTATATGTACAGTAATACTACTACAGTACAGCTTAACTGTACTCACTATAAGTGTTTGGTGTTTACGTTTAAGACTCGTAGCCTACGCCGCTACTCTAGAAGCATGATGCAACTTCTTATGTGTTGTCTCTTGCACAGTATGTTATCTACACTTTTGTGAACAGAAATAAAGCTTATTTTATAATCTAAAAACTTAAATATCTCAAAATTAATAGTTTCTTTTAAATAAATAAACAAAAAACGTGCATTCGATTACTTTTCAACAGCTATACTTTTGCAAAACAGAAATACAGCTTATTTTATAAACTAAAAACACCAGTTTAATCAAAATCCGGTTATTTCAAATATAGCTGTAATTTTTACCACAGTAAATAGATATACATTGTACAGAGAGAGCTAAGACCAGCTGGGTGTAGAGATAGGTAATGGTATGAAGTGCTCCCAGACTAAACGAGCGCAGGCTATTTGAAATCATTGCCCAGCTTGACTATCACAATTTTTACAAGAATTTTTATTTAATAGGTATTGCATTGTTTTTGGCCATCCCAATGCAGTTGCCAACTATTAGAAATTAAATTCTTAATTTTGGGTAAATAATCATCACAAAGAAATATTTTTGTTTTTGGCCATGAAAAACCGAAACCACGAAGCAAGAAACTGCAATTATCGAGGTCCGACTGTAGTCTGATTTTTTCATGTAATTTCAGGCGATTTGATTTCAAAATTTTACTTGACCTAGGCCATTGTCTGATTTGCTTTTTTCAATTTTTCACTAAACTCTAATTCTAAAGACCCTGTATAGGAGATCACAGTTCCTACATACTTAAATGATTCTACCTCATTAATCCTTTCTCCTTCCAATAATATTTCATCTTCCATTGCATTCTCATCACCTCTGTCTTTCTTCTATTAATCTTCAACCCAACCTCATGTGATATTTCATGCATTCTGGTAAGCAAGCATTGCATATCCTGTGATGTTCTGCTAACAAGGACAGCATCATAAGCATACTCTAGGTCTGCTGAATTCCTATCACCAATCCAGGCCAATCCCTCTCCATCATCTACGACTGTTCTACGCCTTACAAAATCCCCATCAATAAAGCTTTTCCAAATAATCACCTTTACCAGCCAAGGTCTAATAAAGGTTATTTCTTGTAATAGCCAGAGATTTCTTGTGGTTCCTAATAATTGGCCGGTTCTGGTAGATAAAATGTGCTCCTAAGTGTTAACATTTAAGGAGCTATATTTCTATTAGGCATAAGTATGGGAGCTATATTCTCCTCAGTATTTTTGTCTTCTACTGCAGCATATACCATTATTATTGGCCAGGAAACCCCAAAAGGGATCATGTTGAAATCAACCTTTGCAAAAATAAAAGCTCCAATTATGAACGTATTCTTTTAAAAAATAGTGTTTTTTTACGATGAGTGCTCTTAAACATGTTCTTATTCTTTAAAATTATATAAGTGAAATAACAAAACTCTGCTGGACTCACCTCAATACCTAGAACATTAACATTGGAAACAAGATCCCACTTAGCCGCACCATGATTGTCATAACCATTGAATCCCATTCCTGACATATTGCAGATGCTATCAGCAAGGATCCAACCCGTATAATACACATGGCGAGTAAGTGAAGTGACTGCTACAATGTACATTGTTTTGTACAAAAAGGAAGACTTGAAAAAGTAAGGCTCTGTAACAAAAAATAAATACACTTACTTTATACATGCCTAATAGAAGTGTTTGCTTTTCTAAGTTAATATCATCAAATATGTGCAAAAAATAATATAGAACAAGCAAAATAGGTCCAATTTACTAAGAGACTTTCAAAGAACAGAAAACCTATTTTATACAGATAAATTTATTCCAAATTTATATAAAAATACTTAAACCACAGTTCTCAATGGGAGGTCCAGTCATATAAGTTAAATTCTCAGTACATAATGAGATTTAATGAATAAGGATATATCTAAAATAGTATTCTAAATTCTTTTCTTTAATTCATTCTTTCAATGACAGATGTTTGGTGGAATTATTTTCCAAATTTGTTATTTGTTCTGACACCTAATACAAACCCTTGCGCTCTTTATATGACACCTTTCCTTAGGTGAGTGAAGTCCAAGGCCTAACCAATTAACTGATAAATTGAGATGGGGTGTGACTGCTTTGCACATGCTTAATGGATGTACCCTTTCCCCTCGTTAACTCTCACGTATGAGTGAGAGTTGCCGTTCTAGGCACTCAATCCTCCTTGCTGGGAGGATGGGGACGTAACAAATATACTGTATATCAAATTCAGGTTACACAAAGGATATGGTTTTACCTGCTGACAGAGCTCAGCTTGCAGAGTTCCACTGGTGCTGTGCCCCAAGAGAGGGGAAGATGAAGGAAGAAAAGGCCATTCACTACCATTCATCCCTGACTAATCCCGGGTAATGTCTGCCCTCGACTAACTGCTACTTGTCCTGCGAGGGACCAGACTTATCTCAAACCATATGTTGTGCAGCCACCACAGGACATTGGCATTCATGTTCCTGTGGGTTATATCTTGCAAATAGTGGGCTGTGAAGGTTGTCTGATGCTTCCAAACACCCACTTGAAGTACCTGCACCACAGTAGTTATTTTTGAATGGCTAGGGATGTAATTATGCCCCCTAAAATCCCGAGCTCTGGGTCTAGATCTTGTGGAAGAGTCTGGATTCAAGGCCGTATCTATGACCTGGCAAATCCAAGGAGATCATATTCTTTGCACCCTCCTATTGACCATGCCCATGCTCAAAAAATTTTTTTTACGTCCGGGCGAGCTTCTGCAGATAGTTCAAAATAACACCTCTGCGGTCTTATAGAACATAGTAACAAACGATCTGAGTCAAAGGATAAAGTATGAAGACTCTCTATTCGGAAGGACCCCAAACTTGGGTCCGTCTGCTACAACCGGAGTCTGAGTCTTGGTAACAGATTTGGAAATGAATTAGTGTTACTAGACCTACAACCCTGGCTTGGATATGTCATAGAAGAGACCATGTCCTTCTATGACACTCACAGCGGAGACCAAGGCAAGAAGGAAGAACTAGCAGTATGAAGCACTCCTTTCCAAGAGCGTGGTCCAAGAACTACACTCAAGAGGTGGTGATCTAACTTCTGAATGGGGGCCAGTAAACTCGACACACTGAATGAGAAACAGTTCCGTCGAGGAAAAGTTGACTCTGTTCAAATGAAAAGCAAGGCTCAAAGCAGTTTCATTCTGTCATAGTTAAGACTGTGCAGGGTCTTCCCTCCTGGGGGGAAAGGTATAGAGCGGCTGCCTCTTCCACGACCTCAACCTTAGCATATAGACCACTTTGCCTAATGGGAGGTGAACAACGACCTATGAGGGTATCCAGCTGTCCTTTTTGTCATTGCTTGCAAAAAGCCTCTTTGAGAGAGGAGATTTTGAATACCCTGCAAGTAAAGGCTGTAGGGACAAAACTGATCATGGTGAATCCCTGAATGAGGTTGCAGCTCGGGAAAGGAGAAAACAGTTCTCTCAATATCTCTCCAAGCAGGAACAGAGGCTTTAGGTGCTACTGTGCTTGCTGTCACTGCAGAGCTATCAGGATCATTGACCAATCTGTCAATGGCATTCTAGAATGAGTCCTCATTAGACAAGATGGGGGGAGGGGAGCGTGGGTGTTCCCCGGATGTCGAAGGGCCACTAAAAGATGCGCCTAGTTACTCCCATACTGGTTAACAATACCCTAGAAACTTCTGGACATGAGACGTTTTGAACTGACATCTCGTTCAAAACTCTCACCCAGATGTGCCTGGTTACTCCCATACTGGTTAACAATACCCTAGAAACTTCTAGATATGAGAAGTTTTGAACTGACATCTCATTCACAACTATCACCAGGGTCAAGACTTATATGGCTAACTAGATGAGAGAAAGTTCCCTGTAAGTCCACCTGGTAAGAATGACTGCTAGGAAGTATCCTTGCCCGCACTGAATAGGGTTACAGAGGGCAACCGAGTTGTCTCACGTCCAACTCCATCTTCTAACGGACAGACGGTGAGTAGTCGTGCAAATAGTATCTTTGTCTAGGTGTTTTACGCCGTGCCAAGAATACCCATGTTATTATTATTATTACTATTACTAGCTAAGCTACAACCCTAGTTGGAAAAGCAAGATCCTATAAGCCCAAGGGCTCCATTAGGGAAAAATAGCCCAGTGAGAAAAGGAAATATGGAAATAAATATATGATGGGAACAAATTAACAATAAATCATTCTAAAAACAGTAACAACGTCAAAATAGATATGTCATATGTAAACTATTAACAACGTCAAAAACAGATGTGGCATATATAAACTATAAAAAGACTTATGTCAGCCTGGTCAACATAAAAACATTTGCTCCAACTTTGAACTTTTGAAGTTCTACTGGTTCAACTACCTGATTAGGAAGATCATTCCACAACTTGGTAACAGCTGGAATAAAACTTCTAGAATACTGTGTAGTATTGAGCCTCATGATGGAGAAGGCCTGGCTATTAGAATTAACTGCCTGCCTAGTACTACTACGAACAGGATAGTATTGTCCAGGGAGATCTGAATGTAAAGGATGGTCAGAGTTATGAAAAATCTTATGCAACATGCATAATGAACTAATTGAACGACGGTACCAAGAAATTTAAGAAATTTAACAGACCGTAAGTTCTGTCCAACAAATTAAGATGAGAATCAGCAGCTGAACACCAGACAGGAGAACAATACTCAAAACAAGGTAGAATGAAAGAATTAAAAAACTTCTTCCAAATAGATTGATCACCGAAAATCCTAAAACTTTCTCAATAAGCCAATTTTTTGTGCAATTGAAGAAGACAGACCTAATGTGTTTCTCAAAAGTAAATTTGCTGTCGAGAATCACACCTAAAATTTTAAAAGTCATACAAATTTAAAGTAAATTATCAATACTGAGATCCAGATGTTGAGGAGCCCCCGTCCTTGACCTACTTACAATCTGGGTAATCTACCACCATCGTGCTTCCATAAAAAAAAAAAAAAAACACTAAGGTATGACAAGAAGGCAGTTATTGAAAGAGATTAAGAGCCAGCAACACTGCACTCAAATCCAGGAAAACTTGTGAGACATTGCTAACAGGTATTGGAAGATAGCTCAGAGGCCATGTGTTGGGACAGGTAAGTTACCCCCTGATGAAGTTGGTAATCTCTACCTCCTAATGCGGGCATCTCTTTGCTCTGATCTTCTCAGACTCTTAGGTCTGTAGGATCCCTGCTAATTATTATTATCAATTATTAATTATTATTATTAATTATTAATCATTATTATCATCATCATTATCATTATTATTATAATTATCATCATCACCACCATTGCTAAGCTACAACCCTAGCTGGAAAAGCAAGCTACAAGCCTAGGGGAACCAACAGGAAAAATAGCCCAGTGAGGAAAGGAAACAAGGAAAAATGATATTTTCATAATGAAATAAATTTTTTAATATACTTAACCGCTGGTTATATAAAGGCTAAAGTCCCTGGACCCTCCGGCAGGAAATTCAAAATCTTGCGCGGCTTAGCAAAGATATGCCAGGTGTACCCTAGCGCCCTCGCGGTACTACAGGTACAACTATACTTAACCAATTCAGATTTTCCTTAACCCATGGTCTCTAGAGGGGAGGAGGGTGGGTTTTTAACTTATATAACCAGCGGGTAAGTATATTCAAAAATTTATTTTATTATGAAAATATAATTTTTAGATATAAAACTTACCCACTGGTTATATAATGGCTGATTGACAGCCATTGGTGGCGGGTCAGAGACAGCTGCATATTTGGAAATTCACTTGAGAGTTCCATAAACAACTTAAGCGGTTCTCACCTGATAAGGAAGCTGACAGCAATGCTCTGCCTCATTTTGTCTGCTATCCTTAGGAGATCCAGCGGTCCACCCAGGGGGCTGATGATCTCTAGGAGCTGTCAAACTGTTCAATAACCTATAACATTACAGGACCTCATCTAATACCCTTGTTCCGGGCGCTCTCTAGGAGCAAAATGACCACCTGACTAGATCAAAGATTGCAGAAGATTGCCAACCAATCTTAATGTACAATCATAAAAAAACAAATATAACAGTTCCAAGAGAAGAACAGGGGTACTAGGAATTTAGGGAAATGTAGTGGTGGATGTTTCACCTATTACTGCACTCGTTGTTACGAGTGATCCCAAACCGAAGACGTCCTCATAAAGAGACTGGATACGGCATAAGTAATGCAAGGGGAATACAGGATTACCCCTTCACAAGGCTGTATATGCGATGCTTTGCAGAGAACAGTTTAGTTTAAAAGTTACAGAAACTCCTTCAGCTCTAACTTCATGAGTCTTTACTCTTTCGACATCTTATGATCTGTCACACAACAGTGTGAAAGAACCTTTGTAATTAAAGTCTATACGAGATGATAGAGTGTTTTAGACATAGATAGCGCAGGCTTCTTGACCATGCACCAAAGAGTCATGAATAGACTCTTAACTTCTTTGGTCTTGTCCCGATAAAACTTCGTTTTAACCGGGCAAAAAAGTCTTCTCAGCCCTTCACAAACCAAATTCGAGAGGATAGTGAACCCGAAAGATTTAGGCCATGGATGAGAAGGACGTTTGTTAAAGACTAAGAATCCAGGATGCAAGGCGCCTATGGCTTAACCATTGTGAAGTCCCTGTTCTTGCTAAAAGGGTGAACTTCACTGACTCTCAACTATGGTAGACTTACTCAGAGAGTCTCCAAAGTTAGGCCTTAAAAAAGAAACCAAGTGTAAAGGCTCGGATCTGTCACTACCGCAAAATTCCAGAAATGACCCCTAAATTTCAGGCTGGCACATCTTGCTGACGCTTCCAAGTCATCTCAAATGATCCGAGAAGATCTATAAGGTCTCTATTTGATAGATCCAATCTTCTGCGTCTGAAGACAGCTGCCCGCATACTCCTGTACCCTTTGATGGTCGAGGAGGAAAAAATGTGTTTTCTTCTAAGGTCTAGGAAGAAATAGGCCACTTGTGTTTAGAGTTACCAATTGAAGAGCCGGCTTTAGCTCTACACCACTCCATAAAACACCCTATTTGGGTTGCAAAACCTTGAGGCAAAGGTCCTTTGTACAAGCGATAGCCTCAGCTGTCTCCTTCGAACAACCTTCTAGATCTTAGGGGTTTTCCGAAATACTGGAGGCAGCTAGACCTAAACCTTGATGGTTTAAAATGAAGCGTTCGTGATCCTGACACGGGGAAAAGGACTAATGACATGCTTCCAGCATGGTCCCAGCATGAGTCCAGTATGGATCCAGCCTGCTGCATACGCTCAACATGTCGTGAAAGAGAGTCAGGATCTAGCAGGTTGGAATTCCTCTCCAAAAAGTTCAAGAAGGGAGCGAGAGAGAACTTTGTAATCCCTAGCAGCGTCGGCAGGCTTATCATCGTCATCAGAGACCTCCTCGAGGTCCTGATCCACAACTGCAACATCCTTCGAACGAGAAGAAGGCTCCTTAGAATCCGACAATGGCAAATCAAAGGAATCGTCCTGCAAAAGATGGGTTGCATCCTGGATCCCAGCGCTAGAATAGTCCTTGGAACGAGTGGCAGTATCGTCCCGAAGAGGCAGGCTGGTATTGTCCTGGCGCCGAGAACGAGAGGCAGTATCGTTCTGGTGCCGTGAGCGAGAGGCGGTATCATCCTGGCGTCGTGAACGAGAGGCGGTATCATCCTGGCGTCGTGAACGAGAGGCGGTATCGTCATGGCGTCGTGAACGAGAGGCGGTATCGTCCAGGTGTCGAGAACGAGGGGCGGTATCGTCCTGGCGTCGTGAACGAGAGGCGGTATCATCATGGCGTCGTGAACGAGAGGCGGTATCGTCCAGGTGTCGAGAACGAGGGGCGGTATCATCCTGGCGTCGTGAACGAGAGGCGGTATCGTCCTGGCGAAGTGAACGAGAGGCGGTATCGTCCTGGCGAAGTGAACGAGAGGCGGTATCGTCCTGGCGAAGTGAACGAGAGGAGGTATCGTGCTGGTATCGTGAACGGGAGGCGGTATCGTCCTGGCATCGAGAACGAGAGGCCATATCGTCCTGGAATCGAGAACGAGAAGCAGTATCGTTCGAGATAGTATCGTCCCAGTATCCCGAACGAGAAACCGTATTGTCCTGGTATCGAGAAGAAGTATCGCCTTGTGAAAGCGCACATTCCTCATCCTGGCGCAGAGAGGGAGAAGTTTTCTTAAGAGAAGAACTCCGTTCTCTCTTAGAAGTAGATTTCTTAATAGGTAACGAATCGTCTTTACATCTATCAGACTGGGTGTGAGGGCGGCTAAATGCTTGCACTAATGTAAAAAGTTGTTCCTGCATGACGGACATAAAGGATTTAGCAACATCAGCTGGGTCTTGCGGTCCCGAAGGGGAGGGTTGAAGAATAACACTCGTAGAAGGGGGAGGATCTTCGGCTGTAAAATCCTAACTTGCAGGCTTAGGCTTCGCCCTTTTCACAGGCACGGAGTCGAAATCATCCTCCGACGGACAAGGTTCATAACTGCTAGAACCGGGAGAGAAAGAACGAGATAGTTCGTCGCGGTTCCATCTCCTCTTAGTAGGTCTTGACGCTTCAAACTTCCATTTACGTCTGGACAAATTCGGATTAGAAATTAACACATACGACACGTCTTTTCCGTGACGGTCAAGAACAGCCTGGGAATCGGCAACAGGGCTGTTTGAGGCGACGGCTGACCGAGGGTACGTACCTCTCACCACCTTTCGGTTGTCGACGTACCTTCTCCCTTGGTCCTAGGAGCTTGGTAGAGGTCTAGGCCTAGGGTAATGACAGGTTCGGTCAGTCGCCACCTACACTGCACTAACACAAGCACTTTCACTATTCTTACCTTTAAAGGCCTCCAGTTGTTCTTTAATGGCCTTCAACTCGGCCGCCAAACAAGCGTACCGAGGGTCATCCGCAGATACGGATCCTGTAGGAGGTGCAGGAGTTACTAACTCAAGGGAAGGATCAACTTCCAAAGAGGAATCAATTATAGGTTCAAAAGATAAATCTACACTAAGTTCGTCTTCCTTACCACTAACAGACTTAGACTTAGACCTAGAAGCTCTCCTAACTCTATCGAGCTCTAGTTTACGCACATAGCGCTTCATAATCAACCAATCCTTTTCATCAAAAACTTTACATTCCCCGCACTTATTATTAAGGGCACATTCAAAACCCCTACAATTCAAACACACGGTGTGAGGGTCTACCGCCATTTTCGGTAGTCTCACCTTACATTCCTCATTCGCACAGACACGGTAATGACTTTTTTCACTCATAATGAAAACAGCAAAAAAAAAAGCAAAGAAAAAACAAAAACACGATTGCCAAATCCCCATATCAGAGTACTTCACAAAATAGCAGACTGGTACAGCGATACAGGGAAAGCGAAGAAAAACTCTTAATGACGGACCAATGTGTTGTCGATCTGGCCGGCAGAGATGAACTGAAGAACAGAAAATGGGAATGATTCCTAGTACCACCCTTTAACGGGTGTAACCACCCAACCACCACAAGGCGGTTGCCGCGTTCAGAAAAATTCTGCCGAAAGAGATTATTAGCTATGTATATATAACTGCCAGGTAAGTTCTATTCATAAAAATGCACTGTAATCCGAAGGTAAGATTTGACAAAATAAATATATTCAAGTTCTCTGACTACCATCAGGTTTTTTCCTAAAGCTGGAACATAAACGACAGCATTCCTAGTCTTTAAAATATAAATCTAGCTTGGCTTGACACCACTAGCCTAACAGTGAAGCCCTTTGTAAGTAGGTAACTGTTTTATTATGCACTAGTTGCAATTGTTCTATACAATTTTTATAAATAACATCAGACTAACTTACCTGTTAAATGAGATATAGGGAAATTTGGCAAGATAGCTACTGTCACAAAGGCACACACAAAAGAGAACCCAGCCTTTGAAAGAGAAACACTTGTAGGATCGGGTTCCTCTTCTGGCTTCAATATTTTCTTTGATACCTTCACATCTTCAAGATTTTCATTTCTGTTGCTATCTAAAGAATCCTGAAAAAAAAAATTATAAAGTTTTTAAAGTAAATTGTATCTAAATTCAACTTACCTCCTTGTACAATAAAGCATGTCATAGTTTAATATTTTATCATAAATAATTATCATGAATTAGTAGAACAAGTGCAAAGTTGAATTTTCCGGCCCTCTCGGAGCTAACCAAAGACTTTTAGTTCAATACAAGGGGGCTGGGAACCCCCTCTCCTGTATTATAATCCTGTATGTGAGATTGGAAGTATGTTTAGGAATAGAAGGATGGATATATTGGCTTTGTGTGAGACAAAGATAAAAGGGAAAGGTGAAGTGATGTTTGGTGAAATGTCTGGTAGAGTGTCTGGGATTGAAAGGGGAAGAGCAAGAGAAGGTGTGGCTTTATTACTGAGTGAATAGATGACAGGTAAAGTAGTGGAATGGAAGGAGATATCATCTAGGTTAATGTGGGTAAGGGTTAGGTTGGGTAGGGAATGTTAGGTTTTTGTCAGTGCGTATGGGCCAGGTTGTGAGAAAAGTGAAGATGAGCTGAATGAGTTCTGGAATGAATTAACTAGATGTGTAGAAGGACTGGGTAGAAGGAATTATGTAGTTGTCATGGGTGACTTGAATGCTAGAGTGGGCGCTGGAGAGGTAGAAGGTGTCAATGGGAAGTATGGCGTACCAGGTGAAAATGAGAGTGGTGAGAGACTGGTAGATATGTGTCTTGAGCAAGAGATGGTGATAAGTTCTAGCTTTTTCAAAAAGAAAGATAAAAACAAGTATACATGGGTAAGAGTGGCAAATGGAAGAGTGGTAGATATGGCATTAATGGATTATGTGTTGATAACTAAAAGAATGTTTGGAAGATTGAAAGACATGTACGTGTTTAAGGGTATGGGTAACGGTATGTCTGATCATTTTTTGGTGGAAGGAAAATTAGTTATAGCAAAAGAGTGGGGGAATAGAGTAAGTGGATGTAAAAGGGAGCTAGTGAGGATTGAAGAGCTAATAAAACCGGGGGTAAAAAGTAAATATCAAGAAAAGTTGAAAATGGCATATGACGAAGTGAAAGTAAGAGAAACTGGTAATTTAGAGGAGGAGTGGAAGTTAGTAAGAGAAAATTGTATTGAGATTGCAAGTGATGTGTGTGGCAAGAAGTTTCTTGGAGACAGCATGAGGAAGGGCAGTGAATGGTGGAATGAAGGAGTGAAGGTAAAAGTGGAAGAAAAAAAAGAGGGCTTTTGAAGAATGGCTGCAGAGTAATAGTGTAGAGAAGTATGAAAGATATAGAGAGAAAAATGTGGAAGTAAAGCGCAAGGTACGTGAGGCAAAGAGGGCAGCTTACCTGAGGTGGGGTCATGGATTGGGTCATTCATATGAAAAGAATAAGAAGTTTTGGAAAGAAGTGAAGAGAGTAAGGAAGGCTGGTTCAAGAATTGAAGAGACAGTGAAAGATGGAAATGGAAGGTTGTTAAAAGGAGAGGAGGCAAGGAAAAGGTGAGCGGAGTATTTTGAAAATTTACTAAATGTTGAGGATAATAGGGAGGCAGATATAATTGCTGTTACAGGTGTTGAGGTGCCGGTGATGGGAGATGAGAATGAGAGAGAGATTACAAGAGAGGAAGTGAGGAGAGCACTATATGAAACGAGAGTAGGAAAAGCATCTGGTATGGATGGTGTGAGAGCTGAGATGTTGAAGGAAGAGGGGGTGACTGTACTTGAATAGTTGGCAAGATTGTTTAATATGTGTTTTATGTGGTCAATGGTACCAGTAGATTGGGTTTGTGCGTGTATTGTACCCCTATACAAGGGTAAGGGAGATGTGCATGAGTGTTGTAATTCAAGAGGTATTAGTTTGTTGAGTGCAGTTGGAAAAGTGTACTACATTGGATCCTCCTCTCTGGTTACGGTTCATTTTCCCTTTGCCTACATACACACTGAATAGTCTGGCATATTCTTTACATATTCTCCTCTATCCTCATACACCTGACAACACAGATTACCAATCAATTCTTCATCACCCAAGGGGTTACTGCACTGTAATTGTTCAGTGCCACTTTCCTCTTGGTAAGGGTAGGAGAGACTCTTTAGCTATGGTAAGCAGCTCTTCTAGGAGAAGGACACTCCAAAATCAAACCACTGTTCTCTAGTCTTGGGTAGTGCCATAGCCTCTGTACCATGGCCTTTCACTGTCTTGGGTTAGAGTTCTCTTGCTTGAGGGTACACTCGAGCACACTCTCCTATCTTTTTTCTCTTCCTCTTGTTTTGTTAAAGTTTTTATAGTTTATATAGGAGATATTTATTGTTGTTACTCTTCTTAGAATATTTTATTTTCCTTTTTTCCTTTCCGCACTGAGCTACTTTCCCTGTTGGAGCCCCTGGGCTTATAGCATACTGCTTTTCCAACTAGGGTTGTAGCTTAGTAAGTAATAATAATAATAATAATGGTAGAGTACTGATTAATAGGATTGAGGATAAAACAGAGAATGCAATCTTAAAAGTACAGGGTGGTTTTAGAAGAGGTAGGGGTTGTATGAATAAGATTTTTACAGTTAGGCAGATATGCGAGAAATATTTAGCAAAAGGTAAGGAGGTGTATGTTGCGTTTATGGATCTGGAGAAAGCATATGATAGAGTTGATAGGGAAGCAATGTGGAATGTGATGAGGTTATACGGAGTCGGTGGAAGGTTGTTGCAAGCAGTGAAAAGTTTCTACAAAGGTAGTAAAGCATGTGTTAGGATAGGAAATGAAGTGAGCGATTGGTTTCCGGTGAGAGTGAGACTGAGACAGGGATGTGTGATGTCACCGTGGTTGTTCAACTTGTATGTTGATGGAGTGGTGAGAGAGGTGAATGCTCAAGTGCTTGGAAGAGGATTGAAACTGGTAGATGAGAATGACCATGAATGGCAGGTAAATCAGTTGTTGTTTGTGGATGATACTGTACTGGTTGCAGACGTGGAAGAGAAGCTTGGCCAATTAGTGACAGAATTGGGAAGGGTGTGAGGGAAGGAAGTTGAGAGTTAATGTGGGTAAGAGTAAGGTAATGAAATGTACGAGAAGGGAAGGTGGTGCGAGGTTGAATGTCATGTTGAATGGAGAGTTACTTGAGGAAGTGGATCAGTTTAAGTACTTGGGGTCTGTTGTTGCAGCAAATGGTGGAGTGGAAGCAGATGTACGTCAGAGAGTGAATGAAGGATGCAAAGTGTTGATGGCAGTTAAGGGAGTAGTACAAAATAGAGGGTTAGGCATGAATGTAAAGAGAGTTCTGTATGAGAAAGTGATTGTACCAACTGTGATGTATGGATCGGAGTTGTGGGGAATGAAAGTGACGGAGAGACAGAAATTGAATGTGTTTGAGATGAAGTGTCTCGAGAAGATAGGGTTAGGAACGAAGTAGTAAGGGTGAGAACGGGTGTAAGAAATGAGTTAGCAGCTAGAGTGGATATGAATGTGTTGAAGTGGTTTGGCCATGTCTAGAGAATGGAAAATGGCTGGCTGTTAAAGAAGGTGATGAATGCAAGAGTTGATGGGAGAAGTACAAGAGGAAGGCCAAGGTTTGGGACCCAAACCTTGGCCTTCCTCCATCCTGGGTGGATGGATGGAGTGAAGGAAGCTCTGGGTGATAGGAGGATAGATGTGAGAGAGGCAAGGGAGCGTGCTAGAAACAGGAATGAATGGCGAGCGATTGTGACGCAGTTCCGGTAGGCCCTGCTGCTTCCTCCGGTGCCTTGGGTGACCACAGAGGTAGCAGCTATAGGAGATTCAGCATTATGAAGCTTCATCTGTAGTGGATAATGTGGGAGGGTGGGCTGTCCCACCCTAGCCGTACCAGCCGAACTCGGAGTCCCTTGTCAGGCTGAGAGGAACATAGAGAGGAGACATCTTTTTTGTTTCATTTGTTTGATGTCGGCTACCCCCCAAAATTGGGGGAAGTGCCTTGGTATATGTATGCATGTACAAGTTAAAAATTAGATTATAGTAAACTTGAAGTTGGTCATTAGTAGTAAAAGATAACAGAGCAAGATGAAAAGTAAAGCATTACAATTGAAACTGAATTAAAGTTAGAATGAGCTTTTAGTACCATCAGCAGTATACTGATCAAGGCACACTGTAAGTGGTTACCCATATATAATAATAGATGAGATTTTTATACTCATCTGTTTAAATAAACTACTAAGATAACATTTTTTACTTTCAAAGGGCTGGACCAAGAGTTTCTATCACGGACTTGCTCTATAACCTGGTGTTCACTGTTGCATGAAAAATAGACCATCACATTCATGTTTAAGTGTAACAATTTTTTTGCCAATTTGGTATTGAGTTGTCATGTTATCTAATAGCCATAGGTTAGACAAGTGTGGCAAACTCAAAGACTGGACTGTGGTCTTTCTTTCAGAATTTCACAGAGTCTGGGACACAATACAGATGATGGACTTCAGAGATAGTGGAGAATCACTGTCCAGAACATACATACTTGATCCAAAAACTATTAATTTAATGCCTACATTTACATATTTCATATCCAACATACTGTATTTCAATATCTACAACGGATTATAGTATGTGACAAATTAATCTTTAAACACAATTTTTAAGAATAATCTTCATTTTTCCTAGCTAAACAAACTTGAGTAACTTCAAATGGATAAGCCATTGGCTCGCATTGTTGTGACCAATAGATTAAAACTAGTGGGTGCAGCACAGTGTAACGTTGCACGTGTCACACACCTATGGCTCTACAGGGAGAGGCGAGCATCACAGAGTCACTTGTATTTGGTAAGGACATATAAATAAAATTACGCAGTTTGTATACCTAGGGGGAAAAAAAAAGAGAAGTACTTTTTAAAATTTCTAGTTTGTTCCTATGGGAATACAAACCCTCGTCATTTTAAAGGGGAGTCTTCCTTAGGTAGAAGAAGTCCGCAAAGTCTAACCCTAGACCAAAGAAAGTAAAGCCAGACTCTGATAAGAGGCAAGGGCAAACCTAAGCTCTCAAGTGACAAATACGACAGACAGCAATGTTGCCTAGCAGAAAAAATGACATCCGTGTTGGAAGTCAATATATATGTAATATAACATGGCAGTTGAAAACAAAATTTCTTTTGACATGATTTTCAGTGGGGCGCTTACCTGCTGGATTGGTCATCCATGCTGACGCTTTCATCACTATGAGAGTGATAAGAAAGGAGCGGAAGTCTTACAGTCTGGCTCCCTCTTCCAAGAAAAGCCAGAGTCATGGCTTCTACATCACCTGTTGGCCTACCACAAGAGGGCCTAGAGAGAATGTGTCTGGGGACCTGCAGGCACAGTCGTTCAAATAGTGAGCCATAAAGGTAGTTTGTTTCTTTAAAACTCCTGCTGAGTATCTGTGTTACCAAGTGTTTTGCAGAGGGCTATGGTTGCAGAAGGACCATGGATATCTTGAGCTCTAGGAGGGGCTCCGAGAAGCGTTTCAACTGAAGATTTATAAGCTTTTATAAAAAGGAGATCGTGTTCTTGATAACTCCTGTTTTGTTTTTTCCGGTCCAGTATTGACGAACAGGTTGGATATATTAATGCAGTAGGGCAACTTCCTCTTATTGTAAATCATCAGTCACTGTCTTGAGTGATGAAATAAGAGGGAATTGATTGTCACAAACAGATGTATTTTGGGTCTTGGTTTTGAATCCAGGTATAGGCATGTCTCACCTTACATTGGTAATTGGTTCCAGGAGAGGCGACAAGTTGAAAAACAATGTAAGTCGAATTTACTTGTCTCTGAATTTACTATACTTGTCACTGGGCTAAACCACAAATAACTTTTCCCACTTCTGAAAATTATTTATAAATGCAATTTCAATAATATATGGTTAATAAGAATCTATTTAAGCTTACAAACAGAGAAATTTTAGTTTTTAATTTAGTATAAAAAAATTAATCTAATTTTACAAATAAATGTACATCCATACTAGTAAATGTAAAAGTTTACAGTATATCGCAGGGTGTTTATTTGTGAATGTGGTTTGGTCTAAGATAGTATAAAATAGAAAGATTTTGTAAGGTGAAATAGCAAATTAAATTGTTATGCTTATTTTGCAATGGCATGAAATAAACTTAGTTGTTACATTTATTAACAATATCTTTGTTTACATCGCGTATGTAGATGGCTGCGGATCATCAGCCCCAACAGCTGATTCGTCTGTTGTTGTTGTTCAGCATGCATTTCAATAAACTGGTCGAGAGTTCGTTGAACTGTGCTCCTCTTTTCTTCAAGGATTACGAGATAGGGAGTTAAATCATATTAACAATACTCTGTTAACTTTATATAAGCATAATCGTGATAATGTCGTAACCTTGAAAACAGCTGATACAAAAAAAAAAAAAAAAATTGGCAATTGCTGTTGTTGAAATACATCTTTAATTGATAATAGAAATGTACAAAAATTATACAAAATTCAGTTAACATCGAAAACCAGGATTATTGTAGACATCTTTCAGTACATATACATTAGGCAGTCGGCTAAAGCTACAGATCAGCTGACGAAATCAAAAGACGTTTTAATCCCAGTCTACGATTGAACATAAATTTAAGCAAAGTGAAAGTTTGTGTGTAGTATTTACCTGACACTTTCTAAGAAAACAAAGATTTATGTTAAATCTGTTTGATGTGTATACGAGAGAGAGAAAGAGAGAGAGAGAGAGAGAGAGAGAGAGAGAGAGAGAGAGAGAGAGAGAGAGAGAGAGAGAGAGAGAGAGAGAGATATTCATATGATAACTAATAATAATGATTAAGAGCTATAAACAAAATGTATGAAAACTATGATATTCTATTACAAATTGGTGATGATGTAATTTGCATTAGTAATTTATATTGAATGAGCTAAAGAAAATATTCTTTGTTATTCACGATAGTCTTGAGATCAGCTGATCATAATCATAAACAAAATAAGTAATTGTTGTTTGTTAAGAAAATAGTATACAAAAATATATTTTCATATGACTTTATAAACTTTTATTCTTATTTATTGTGTAATATTATGATATTATGTGCTGTTAATGCTTCAAATGGTAGATAGATGAACTATCATAGAAAACGTCGCTGTTAAGCTCTTAAAGACTGCTAATATAAAAACAGTCACAGCTGTTTCCATAGTTCGTTCGCTAGGATTTATGTTAATTATGTGAATGTTTATGTTGATTAGGGTATTTTTATTTTAAAATGAATTTTTAAATATACTTACTTGGTAGTTACATATACAGTATATAGCTTAATCCCGCCGATTCGCCGCGCGTACGGCAAAAATTCAAATTTCGTGGCAATCACCGCCAGGTGAGCAGGTGGTCATACCTGTGCGCCCTCTGACTAAGTAACTGGAACCGTTCCCAACATTCCTCAGAAATTCCATGCCCGTTTTCAGAAGGGAGGATGGAGGAACCTTTTATGTAACTACCAGGTAAGTATATTTAAAACTCTATTTTAAAATAAAAATACCATTTTTAAATATGTAACTTCCCTGGTAGTTACATATATATATAGCTAATTGACACCATTGGTGGCAGGTTAGAAAACCTCAACCCCGTCGGAAATTCGTATAATTATTAATAGCTACAAATTAGCTGTACCAATAATCTGGTTCTTACCTGATAAGGAAGCTTCTTCATAGTTATTTGCCTCATTTGCCTGCATTCCTTAAGAGACTCAGCGATCCACCCAGGGGGCTGTAAAAGTCTCTGTGGGCCTGCCACTCGGTCCTCGACCTTAACATGGCTAGACCTCCACCCTTGCCATCCTGGCATAGCCATGGACAATGATTCTGACCACCCAACTCAAAAATAAACTAAAAACACACACACCATAAAAACTAACTTGACTTGCATCCCAGACTGTGGAAGGCTGCAACAGCCTTCACAAACAACCTGTGATACCAAGTTCAAGAAAAAGGCAAGGGTATATAACAAAAGGTTATAGGGTAGAGACAGTAGTACCTTCTCCAACTACGACGCCGGAGGCAACATACGGACCCAGAGAGCAACAATCTTCATATTGGGTCTGTACTTCTTTAAGGTAGCAATCTGCGAAGATTGACTTACTTCGCCAGAATGTCGCATCCAAAATTGACTTCATCGACTTTTTGTGTCTATACGCCATAGAAGTCGCCACAGCTCTTACCTCATGTGGTTTGACTTTGAGGATTGGAAAGCTTCTCTCCTCACAGTTCTGGTGAGCTTCCCTTATCAAATCTTTAATAAAAAATGCCAGAGCATTCTTTGATACAGGTAAAGAGGGATTTTTAACCAAGCAACAGAGGTTATCTGCTTGTCATCTCAGGTTTTAGGTCACCTGAAGATAAAATTTTAGAGCTCTCACTGGACAAAGACCTCTCTCCTTTTCCCATCCTACTAAGTGAGATAACCCTGGAATGGTAAAGGATCTGGGCCAAGGTTGCGAAGGATTCTCGTTCTTGGCGAGAAAACCTAGCTGAAGGGAGCAAATTGCATCGTCTCCATTGAAGCCTACCTTCTTGCTGATGGCTTGCAACTCTCATACTCTCTTGGCTGTAGCCAACGCAACCAGAAATAGAGTCTTTTTAGTTAGATCCTTCCAAGAAGCCTTGTCGAGAGGTTCAAACCTGCTCGAGGTTAAAAATGCCAGGACTACATCCAGGTTCCAAGAGGGGGTTGGGTTGTCCTTTCTCTTAGCGGTCTCTAAAGATCTAAAGAGGTTCGAGAGATCCTTGTTTCCCGACACGTCAATATGTCTGTGACGGAAAACGGAGGCTAGCATGCTGCGGTATCCCTTGATGGTCAATACTGCCCACTTTTCTTTCGTTCACAAATGGAACAGAAAATCTGCTATTTGGGTTAGAGGTACTGGAAGAGGAAAAGTTGCTAATCCTGTACCATTCCCTAAACACGTCCTACTTAGATTGGTATACCTTAATTGTGGACGTCCTCCTAGCTCTCGCGACAGCTCTTGCAGCTTCCTTCGAAAAGCCCTTCGCTCTTGCCAGCTTTTCGATAGTCAAAAGGCAGTTAGATTGAGAGCGGTGAGATTTTGATGGTACCTCTTTATGTGAGGCTGTCTGAGTAGATCCTTCCGACTTGGTAACGCTCTGGGGGTATCTACCAGCCACTCCATCACTTCTGCAATCCAAGGTCTTATGGGCCAAAATGGAGCTATCAGGTTCATGTGGGTGTTGTTTAGCTCCCTGAACTTTTTCAAGACTCTGTCCAGGATCTTGGACGGTGGAAAAGCGTACACGTCTAGTCCTTCCCACTCCACGAGAAAGGCGTCCACTGCCACTGCTTCCTGGTCTGGGACTGGAGAGCAATAAACTGGTAACCTCTTTGTCTTCTGGGTAGCAAAGAGGTCTACTGAGAGTTCTCCCCACAGCATCCAAAAGCTGGAGCACACCTCGTGATGTAGGGTCCACTCTGTTGTGAGAACTTCTGCCCAGACGTTCTTCTCCCCCTCTATGAAGCGTGTTATAAGGGTTATATTCTTCGCTTTCGCCCACAGTAGGAGATCTTTCGCTGCCTCGCAAAGGGAATCTAACGAGTGCCTCCCTGTTTCCTGATGTAGGCCAACGCTGTGGTGTTGTCTGCGTTGACCTGAACTAACTTGCCCTGGACTTCCTCCTGGAAGTGCATTAGTGTAGATGAATGGCCACTAGCTCCTTGATGTTTATATGCCATTCCTTCTGAAACTCTTTCCACAGACCCGAGATCTCACACTTCCCCAATGTTGCACCCCACCCCATTGTCTGATGCGTCTGAATACAACACTAGGTCAGGGTTCTTCTATTGAAGTTTGAGGCCTTCTAGGAGTTTGTTGTGTTCGTCCCACCAACTCAACTGATTCCTGATTACCGGAGGAATCGGAATCCACGTCTCTAGGCCTTGGTCTCTTGTCCAATATTTTGATAGATGGAATTGTAGAGGCCGTAAATGAAGTCTTCCCAGGGATACGAATTGCTCGATTGAGGAGAGGGTACCCAGCAGACTCATCCATTCTCTCACCGAGCAGGTCCTTCTGTCTAGGAAGTATTCCACCTTTCTTAGGCATTCTAGAATAAGTTTCGGGGCTGGAAAAGCCCGAAAAACCACTGATTGAATCCTCATCCCCAGGAAGATGATGTTTTGTGAGGGTGTCAGTTGTGATTTGGCCAGATTTACAACCAAACCTAGCTGTTGCGTCAAACACATTGTAACCTGTAGATCCTCCAGACACTTTTCTTGCAAGCTGGCTCTGATTAGCCAGTCGTCCAGGTACATTGATATCCGTACCCCTTTCAGATGTAGCCAGCAAGCCACGTTGGAAACTACTTGAGTGAAAACGTAGGGAGCCATGCCCAGCCCAAAACAAAGTGCTTTGAACTGATAAGTAGTTTCTTGGTAAACGAATCTCAGAAATTTTCTGTAGTACGGGTGAATTGGGACGTGAAAATACGCGTCCTGCAGATCTATCGCCACCATCCAGTCTCCTTGTCTGGTGCCTGCTAGGACTGACGTAGATGTCTCCATGGCAAACTTGACTTTGCTTACAAACTTGTTCAGAGGACTTACGTCCAGAACAGGTCTCCAAACCAGAGTTCTTTGGAACTAGAAAAAATGTTGTAAAATCCCTCCGAAGAGGGGACCTCTACTACTTCTATCGCTGCTTTTGACAGCATCTGGATGACCTGCTTTTGAAGAGCTGCTGCCTTGCTCCCCGAGTATGTTGCTGTCAACTCTAAGGGTTCTGACAAAAGAGGAGGCCTCCTCAGGAAGGGGATCTTGTAACCCTCCTTCAAGACATCGACTGCCCAATCGTCCGCTCCCCTTTGGCTCCACTCTTGCCAATAGTGGGATAACCTGGCTCCCACTTGTGTCTGGAGGTTGTAGGGCTCACTTCCTTGTTTTTGGTTGCTGCTTTGTAAATTTACGAGGTTGTCCTCCAGCAGCAATTCTCTGATTCCCTCTCGAAAGGGCTGGCACGGTGGAGGAGCTTCCTTCTGCTTTCTGGTTAAAAAGCTAGCCGGGAGGACTTTCTTGGCAGTCCTGGTAATAAGGTCTTGCGTCGCTTGTTGCGCAAGAGCTGTTGACAAGTCCTTCGCTACATCAGAAGGGAAGAGATGATTACCTAGAGGAGCATACAATAGCTCTGATTTCTGAGCGAAAGTCAATCCTGACGACAGGAAAGAACACAGCATAGACCTCTTCTTAATAACTCCTGCCGTGAAAAGGGCGGAGAGTTCGACGGTCCCATACCTCACGGCCTTATCGAGACAGGCAATCAGGTGCATCTGTGCCTCGTTCTTTACATCTGTGACCTCTGCGAGGGCTCCGAGAGTCCAGTCCATCAGGCTGAAGACCTCTATAGTTCTGATGATGCCCTTCAGCAAGAGATCCACCTCCGACGTGGTCCACATCACCTTAGACTTGGTCATGGCTGACCTATGTGAGGCGTCAACAAGTCTGGAGAAGTCCCCCTGGGAGGAGGCAGGAACTCCCAAACCGAGAACCTCCCCAGTCTCATACCATACACAGGATCTGGTGACCAGTTTTGTAGGGGGAAAGGAAAAGGTAGTCTTTCCTAGATCCTTTCTCTTGAGAATCCACTCATTTAGAGTCGAGAAAGCTCTTTTGACCGATCTGGCTAGCACCGTTTTCTTAAACGAGGAAGGTTTCTAGGGCCTGCCTTTCAAAAACTGCGAGGTCAGGCTTTGAGGTAAAGCCTGAGTAAAGTCCTCCGGATATAAATTCGCTAGAACCACCAGCAATCTCTTAAGATCAGCTGCATGAAGCGTTTCCCCTTCTGAGATTTCATCTAGAGGGATAGCGATCTCCGAAGTAGAATGAGTTGGAGAAACATGCCTCGTCTTGTCTATTCTCATCCAGCATGCTTCCAGCACGCTACTATGGAACGTCGTGCACGAGTCCAGAAAACTGCGAGGAAGCGTCACGCTTGCGTGCATCCTGTAAGCGTCCCACATGTTGCGAGGGAGTCATGCTTGCGTACTTCTAGCATGCGTCCAGCATTCTGCGAGGAAGCGTCAACAATGCATCCAGCATGCTGCGAGGAAGCGTCAACAATGCATCCAGCATGCTGCGAGGAAGCGTCAACAATGCATCCAGCATGCTGCGGGGGAACGTCCTGCTCGCATGCGTCCAGCATGCCGCGAGGGAGCGTCAACTATGCATCCAGCATGCCACGAGGAAGCGTCAACTGTGCGTCCAGCATGCTGCGGGGAAACGTCTTGGTCGCATGCGTCCAGCATGCCGCGAGGGAGCGACAAGAACCTTGCCGCCTCCCATAACGCGTCCGGATCGCTGCAAGGGAGCGTCGATGAGCGCTGAAGTTTCTCGCTGGCTGTTCGCGCCTCGGTCCGACCTTATTCCTTTCCGCGGTCTGTTGATGTCCTTAGGTTCTTTCTTGTGAGCTTCCTCTGTTTGTGACTTATAAGCATCAAACGGGGACGTAATTGACCGCTTAAGCTCTGATAGGCCTGTCGCTTGCGGTGCGTACTGCATGCGTCCAGTATGCTGCAAGGGAGCGTCGCGATTTCTATCTCGCCAAACGCGTCTAGGTCTTGCGTCCTCTGACGAAGACGAACACTTCCTCATCTCGCCTTTCCTGTGGTGAGGGGGAGCGTCCTGGTATGCGTTAAGAGGATCACTCGAGGGGACGTCCGTTCGTTGTTTAACGTCTCTCACCTCCCTTAGCCTTTCGACTTTCCTTCTCCCAGGGGTTGGGGAGCATGGAAGAGGTCCAGGGCTAGGAGTATGACAGACACGAACGGACGCACCCTCCACTGCACTATCACTATCCCCAAATTTGCATTGTAAACCACGCACTGCCCCCCACATCACTTCTTTTTCCGAAGTAAGGGATTGCACTTGTACACGCAAGGCCGAAATTGCAGCCAAAACATCCTTCAAAGAAGGCTCACTTACCTCCGACACCATAGCGGGGTCTGGTACTACAGCCTCAGGATTAGGAACAGGAATATTAGTTTCATGCAAATTAGAAGGGACATGACTATCGGAAGACCTATTAGAAAGAACACTTGACGATCTGGCTCTCCTAAGCCTGTCCTTCTCTAATCGCATAACATAGCGATCAAACTCCTTCCACTCTCTATCAGATAAAGACTCACATTCATTGCATCTGTCATTAATAGAACACTCATACCCACTGCAACTCTTACATATTGAGTGGGGATCAAGCATGGCCTTTGGAAGCCGAGCCTTGCATCCCTTAATACACCTTCTAATCACAGAGTCAGCCATTTTGACAACTAGAGAAAATAGTTAACTAACCGTCCAGGTAAGAAAAACCAACAAAGTTTATCTTAAACGAGTGAAAAGTCAAAAGGGAAAATCCAAAAATCAACGAAAGCCATCAACAATAAATCAAACAAAGGGTACTTCACCAAATTTGTAGATAAAGCAAACCCACAATGTAGCTAATTTCTGACGTGTTGTCTCGATCAACGGCAGGGAATTTCTGAGGAATGTTACGAATGGTTCCATTTACCTAGTTAGAGGGTGCACAGGTATGACCACCTGCTCACCTGGCGGTGATTGCCGCGAAATTTGAATTTCTGCCGTGCACATGACGAATCGGCGGGATTAGGTTATATATATGTAACTACCAAGGAAGTTACATATTTAAAAATAAGTATTTTAAAATGATTTTATATAGTTAAATTCTTTTTTAAAGTAAAGTAATGTTTTGTGTGCTTTTAATGCTATTCCAGTGATACTGTATTATGACTTCAATACTTGTGGTGGACAGACGGAAAGTAAAAAAAAAATTACTCAAAACTTTATTTTTATTTTTCCATGTAGTTTTTTTAACAACCGACTTGCATTCAAAACCCACTATACTCAAAACGACGTAAGTTGAGGTATACTATACCTGTACAAAGGAGAAAGAAAGGTCTTTCCAACCCCCGGACCAAGATAAAAGATAAGATAGGCTATGAAATTCACTCACCTACTTAGATTATGCTAAAGCAAGAAGGAAAACTGTTCAACATCAAAGTTTCTAAATGCAGCAGTTCAAAAGCAGCCATCTTCAGGAACCTTAGAACCTTGATCACACTCCAAGACAAGTCTATTTCCCAAGGAGGACAAAACTCGTTTGAAACTCATAATCGATGTTGAGAGTTCCCCGGAAGGAGGAGAGGTTAGCCCCCTCCAGTTTAAACACTGGCTCAGGACAGAGATAACCGTTCACCATAGTATCAGAGAAGTTTCTCCTTCTGTAGCAAAACTAAAAAGTTTGCAATTAGGAGAATAGTTGCCTTGAGTGGGGAAATACCCCTTCCACAACACCAATCACAGAACAAGGACCGCTTTACTTGGTGAACTGCTGCAGAGGACTTGCGGAGGCACCCAGAGAGCTGTTTCACAGTTGGTCTTGAAAAGCCCTTGTTTCAGAGGAGTTGCTAGATAACCTTCAGCTGTTGAGAGACAGACAAACTGCTCCATGGAACCTTTTACTTATGGTTATCGAAGAAGATCTGGCCAATCTAGAAGCTCTACCGGAGTTTCTTTGAGTAGATCTAGAAGATCTGTGTACCACTCCACTTGTGGGCACCTTGGCACTACATTATTCTTAGATTCTTTGATGACCTGACTCTGTTCAGCAGGACCTGGCAGATCCGGCAGAACGGGAAAGGTATAGATGTCCATCCCATCTCAGGGGTGTTTTAACGCATCCTCCACTGCTGCTACTGAGTCTGGGATTGGTGAACAAAACATTGCTTGTATGTAGTTGAGGTAAATGATGAACATATCAATGAACAGGGAACCCCACAGTCAGGAGACTCCATGCCACTTGATGATTTAAAGACCATTCTAAAACAACCATTATCCTTTGTTGGCTCAGATTGTCTGCAATCGCATTCCTCTTCCCTGGGGTGAAATGGGCATAAAAGCTGGACAGTGTTTACCTGCATACAGTGTTGTACCTTTAATACCTGTTGGCAAAAGAGGCAACTCATCGAGCCTCCTTGCTTGTTGATGTATGTCACCAAAGGCATGCTGTCGCTCGTCAATATAGTGACCTTTGACAGCATCAGTCTTTCATAAGGTGTACCTGATGTTGGGGCCGTCAAATCCAGGTCAATTGGTAAAAGATTACGATCAGCTCCCACTGGCACATAAAATTATTATTCTCATGAAAGAGCAGGTGGAGACAGCTTAGTTGACCTACTTGACTTCAGGGAGTTTTCAGCACCTGCAATCTGCTTATTAAGTAAATCCAGCATATACTTTGCTTGATTAGATAATGGAAGGTCAAATTTATGACAGGTGCTTTGAGGTTCCAAGAGAAAACTTTCAATAAAACATATTCCTTCTGTTAGATTGCACCAAGCCCGCTAACATGGCATATGAGCCCTAATGTAATCATCAACTTTAACGTTTCCACTGGTCCCAAAAGCTGAAACCTCTAGGAGCAACACCTGTGACATCATAGGTCTCTGGTTGAGCTGCTTACTCAGGAGTCTTTTATTAGGTCTCTGGTTAGGCTCCCTGCTCAAGAGAGTCTTTTATTACTATCATAGGGCATGGAGACAACTGACTGGGTGCAGATAACTTGTGTGGGTTCCTGTTTAAGGATAGACCTAACATTTTTAGTCATTTAAGGGATGTCTTTCTGCTCCCTTCAAACATCTAGCCACACCTCAGAGATATGTGAGGGAGATCTGTGGTAATAATCTTAATTATCATTTTCTGGCAATAATGAAGCTATTCATAATATGGGGGGGAAGGGATTTTGTTCCCTTTCAGCTGGAAAGCATTAGCTCCTATGTGTATGCATTTAATGCTCACTGGTATTATTAATTTGTTGTCTAATCCTTTGTTGAGCATATTCTGACACAAGAGAATTGATTGATTTAAAATTCTCTGGCATTCTGATATCGAAGGTCATTGACGCCGATATCGTTTGTTATAAAAAATAAAAGAGTATTCACATAAAAAAACCATAGAAACAAAGATGCTCCTTATAAAATCTAAATAGCTATCAGAGGACATGCTTAAGAAATAAATCTAAAATCCCAGAATCCAGCCATCCTCACCTTGAGCCTGAAAGAGATATCTATTTCTTTTGGTACTCTAAGTGAGGGGTTTGTGAGCCTGAGACGTGTGAGAGAGAGACTAAAGAACTCTCAGGAAAGGGGGATATCGATCCCATCTTGTTTTTCTCTCACTAGACGAAGGGCAAGTTGTGACCTCCAGTGCTAGAGTCATCATCACAATATTCCTCATAATTCCAAAAAGCGGTTGTTGTACTCCAAAAAGGATACTAGTGATGACACCACTCAGGAATTAAAGACATACTTAATGGTGGATACACATCCAGTAGGGATACATGTGCATTCCTTTGACACGCCAACAAGGACACATGAATAAATGATGACCAGTTCACTTGAACTTCACACAGGTGCTTTCCAGTTGTTTTCTGTGGAAACTTATGCGGGGATCGTTTGTGGATCTGTGAACATGCTGCAAGATTAGCACCTAATTTCTATCTTTTTGTTTAGGAATTCTAATTGCTAAGATAGGTTTTAACTCTTTCTGTGGCTTTTGGGGAACCAGGGAAGCTTGCTGATTTCTAAGAAGAAGCCCATATCTTTCTCTTGGGTGAAGATTTATTTGAAGGAGCCCCAAAGAGTTAGAGTGGGGTTCATAAACTCTGGCGAGATTAGCAGTATAGTAGTAACACTAAAGAATCTTTGATTTGCAAATCTGCTGATGTTAAGGGTTCAGTCACTCATGGCATTCTCTGCTTTGGTCATAAAAGCAGGAGAAACCCATCACCAAAATCCCGAGAGAAGGACCGACTGACCTCATGTGAAATGGGAGTTCCTGATAACTCTGATAACGATGGAACCAATGTGAGAGCGAAGGCTTATGCCTCTCTCCTACTTTTGCGAAGAAAGCTGTAGCTGGAGAACGGTCTCTCTTAAACCGGCTGTTGCAACCAAAAACTAAGTGAATCACTCGCTTCTCCCCGCAGAGGCGCAGGTGGGTAACATTGTGCAACCATACACCGTTGCCATACCCACCATTTTTCTTCTATAGGTCGTAACAAAATACCTTTAAAATGATGAGAGCTGGTATTTACATAGAAACAAAATAGGATTCTTAGGACAATTTTGAAGGGCTTTTGAAATAATAATAAAGTAATTGCGGATAACATGTTTTTGTGGTACCCTGTTTTTAACAATCTTCATTGCTAAGCAAATTGCTGATAGATGTGCCATGAAAAAAAATTAAGCATTATTATTATTGAAATAGAACAAACTTGTTTTATTGGAGAATATTTTAGCGAATATACTGCAAATATTGTGATGTGGAACTTTAAATCTAGTATGTTCTATTTGTGTTGCTTATGATGTTTTCAAGGTGGTCAAGGGTATACGATTAATTTTTGGATAGGCAGTTACATGTTTAGAAATATTTACATTCTACGAAGGGAAGATTTCTAATATTGAGAAAATAAGTGAGGTATTTTGAAAGCACTAATGGCATTGGATTATCATAGATTCTTGTGCATATCCTCCTTCATAAACTTTATAACAAATTTAGACCATTTCATGCAAGCAGAGTCTGACCATTTAAGAGACTAAAAAATACAACATTGTCTAAGGCCACAAAACAAAACTAATTAAATATGAGCAAAGAATTTCTAAGAAAAACAGGGGCTCAATCAGTATCATATTTCCTATATAAACAATTTCAAGAAAAAAAATATTCATAAAAATAATATTCAAAACTTCTACCCTTGATTTCTACAGCATAATAAACAGGTACCGAGACTTAAATTAAAAGTTACTAAAAATAATATTTCAGGACCTCTGCACATGAGTTTTAACTATCATTGAAAAGAAGTTATGAAAAATTTAGCTATCTAAAGTCTGATCATCAGGAAAAGCTTTTGCACTGAAACTAACCTTGGCAACAGTATTGTTAAGGGCCCTTTTTGCATAATGGGTACCTTCAATAAAGTCTTGATAGTCAGCAAACATGAAAAAGGGTCCTGCAAGTACTGAGTGAAAGTTGAGCATGTAACTGAAGTACTGTAATGCCGAGGGTTTTTTCCTGTAATAAAATAAAAACAATTTCCTGATCTACAAAAATTTATTAACAAAAGCTTATAAATAGACTACCATTTAGATAAACAAAAGCAAAACCACATATATGAAGTACAACTAATAATTTGCTAAGGAATCCCAAGAGATATATCAATCTCCTTGCCACTTAATCTCATGCTTTGCTCAAATTTGAATCTTTGAACATGATACATTTAAAGTAAAACATATAGGTAAGAAGGAATGTTTAAGAATTTACTACTGTACATACTAACAGCAGAATAATACTACACTACATTCTATTGACTATTTTTTAAATGTTTACCAGCAATTAGTCTCAACTCTGGTAAATTCTACAGTATACTACTATATCCAAAGCATTTATATGAAAAACAACAGTATGTACCTTAGAATTAATTCCCTCTGTAACGGGGTAAGTTCGTTATCTTTCAGTCCTGACAATCCGTCATGAAGACTGTATGCTAGTGATGTTGCTTTCTGAACCATGATCATCATAGGACCTAAAGAAACGGCAAAAACATAATGCTAAAAACCTTCCTTATTGGGAACAAATTATATTAACAAACAGATGATTACGATCTGTTTAAAATTGGATGTGCTTTGTTACAACTTGCTAAGGATTCTTATAACCTTAATACAGCACAGTACTACCAAGGGTTACGAGTAACTTTGAATACAAGCATACAAATTCAAAATGGGTTACGAGCATTGCATCAAGTCTGCTTTCTACATGAGATGCGCATTAAGCAATCACATGATGCCAACATGACACACAGTTAACGTCATGTTCGTGGCATTTTACGACAATGAAAAGTCTTATTTTCAAGCCAATTCAACCTATCGAGGATCTGACAATGCACTTTGATATCATTCATTCATGTATCTATAAGTGGTTTATATAAAATTTATTAAGGTACCTAAAGAAATTTTCAGTTTCTATCTTTATTCCTGTGTTAGTTATGCTACGAAACGTCAATGTAAGTAGGTTGACACGACGTCATTGCTCCCTGTCCAAGTCATGATGTAATTTTGCCCTGGTCAGGATCACGAGGGTTAAAAAAAGGCAAAAGGAGTCATCTCTACATAGGTTTATTGTGAAATTTGAACATAAGTGTGTAATAAAAGATTACCAAGTGTCTAGGAAAGGGTAAATTAAGTGATTTAGTTAGTGATAGTGAATGTCATTGAAGAGAGAGAAATGATAATTTACCATATCTCTCGTCTACTTCACCCTAGCCATGATCTCTTCAAATATGAAGTGAGAGTTATTTTGTCAATATTTCTATCTTTATTGTGAATTATTACAGTACTGTATTTTGAATTCATTTCTAATGTTAGGTTATATTTTTAACAATAATTACCATTACAAACCTTTAAAAATGTGTATGTACTTCTTTCATTTCTGATGGGAAAAATTGTTTTTGGATATCATCATTTTAGATTGCAACCTCGCTCCCACAATGAATTAACCTTGCAAACTGTGGTACAATAAAACTAATTATGACTGTACTGAAAAAGAAACCTTATTTGGCTTAGATTATAAAAATATCATCACAGAACTTCTTCTTTGTCTGTATCTTTTCCCACTTTTATGTGGGGCCGATGTTACCTTGAGGTAAAATTACTTGAGGATAGTTATATGGTATTCATTTACCTTTATTATTTTTCAATTAAAAAGCTAAAATAAAACTAATTGTTCTCAAGTTATAGTTTAATGATTTAGTAACTACTACCTCTTTATGGGCCCCAAAACTAACATTATCATCTTTTCCTGGGGCCTAGAAATAAAACTAATACCTCTTCCTGAGTTCTAAAAATAAAAAAATAAAAAAATACCCTTATCTTAAACATCTTAACTTTAAAAAATGTCCCCTGTATTATAAAATCAACCAAATAAAACCTACAATGGAACCTGTACCTCAAGGATGGAGTGACTAGACTTTCAAAATACTCCCAATTCAAAATGCAAACAAAGACTCCATCAGATTATTCATAGAGCCAAATTCGAAAATAAGGAAATGCCACAATGAGTTTGGTAAACTGAATAAACCACTATAGCAATACTGATTACTAAGATAGGAGTGAACAAAATATAGGAGTCAAAAGACCAATCCTTTAACTAGCAGCTGAAACATAATATATATCACATATACTCGTGTAACCTGCAACTTTTGAAGACCTTTTTGTGAGCCAAATTTTAGGGATGTTGACTCATACACAAGATATGAAAATATCGTATGTACTTCTCATCAAGGCTACGACACTGACCAAACCATATATATATTCATATTAGTCTAGTCAAAATGCACAGTTCTATTTAAAATAGACACTTTTGATAAAAACCAATGTTTTACTTAACTGTTCCCATGATAATGCTAGTTATAAATCGAGGGGTGGTGCCCAGTGCTACGTTCTCTTGATCTGTTATCTAGATTTTTGGGTATTCCACCGTCGTATATTTTTTGTGTAGTGAACGTTGGGTTGTGGTCGGCATTTGGACACTTGGCAGTTTGGGTGCTACCTCTGGCCAGTCCGCAAACCACTACAACATTGAGAGAGCCCCATAGGTGTACCAAAGTGAAGAACAAATCCTTCTTCCAAAAGGAACTTCGTAATAGACAGGATCAGTGCATTCAGTTGTTAAACTTGATTGTTTCTCCAAAGACTTCAGACTTCTGTCTGTTGTTGATGAAAATTTTGATGTGCGAGTTCTTCTGAGATATACAGACATCTCTTGGGCAGTTTCTCAAGAAAAACCTCTTGCTCTGAGGTGATACTGGATAACCTGTATCTGTGAAGACAGGCATGTTATGAAACTGTGGTGCCCCTAAAAGATGTGATTGGTATAAAAGATCTTGTTGTAGGGGTAGTTGTCTTGGAGTCTCTGATAACAGTATCAGCAGGTCTGGGTAACAACTCTGCATGCAGCCATTTGGGGGCCTACTAAAGTCATTTTAAAGTTTTTATTCCACATTTTGTTGATTACCTTCCTGAGCAGGCAAAACAGTGGAAATGCATAGATGTAGATGTAAAAGGCATGTTGGAAGGCACAATTCAACACTGATGCCTGATTTGGTGTCAGTGAAAAGTACACTTGGAGATTGTTGTTTAGCTTCGACGCAAACATGTCGATTGTCGAGGAACCCCACACAAAGTTAAGAGGTTCCTCATCACTTGCAGATGAAGGGACCATCCTGACCCCAGGCATTCTCCCTAGCAACTTAAGTTTGTTGGCCATCACACTCCTTTTCCCTAGAATGAACCTGGCAGACCACCATACTGAATTGTTCTGTGCCCATTCATGGGCCTCTATTGCTAAATTGCATAAATGTCAAAATACTGTACCGCTTTGTTGGTTGAATGGAGGGACTGTAGAGCCTACAGTGCTGCCTTCATCCCTAGGATAATAATGTGAAGGTCCCTCTCTGTTCTTGACCAAAGGTCTGAGATTACATGTTTTCTTAGATTGCACCCTAACATTCTTTCGATGCATCTGTGAAGGGAAGTAGTTCTGGAATAGAAGATTCCAATGGAGATCCACTTGCAAGTTTTCGTCCCCTTACATTTGGCTTCTTGTTGCATCGGAACCAGCAATCTTAAATGTAGATGACAGTAGGGAACCAGTTTTTCCAGTGATGATAAGAGACCTTGGAGTTATTGCCAGTGCAGCACTGAGCCTGAAGCCTTAGCCAATTTAGAAAAGGATGAACCAATAGTGAGTCTGGTTACTCAGTTGTTTGATGAAAGACTTTCCTTACAGTCTGTCCACTCTCATTCCTAAGTACTACATCTTTTGTTTGAGCATGAAGCTGGACTTCTCCAGATTCACCACAATCCCCAGATCATGGTAAATTGAGATTAATCTGTCACGGACTTGTAGGAATTGCTTGACAAAAGAATGAGAAATTCATCGGGGTTTCCCAACAGCTTGATGCCGTTGGCATGTGCTTAAGACAAGATGACAGTGAACACCTAGGGCTGGTCGCCAGCCCAAAGCACAGGACTTTGGACTGGAACACCCCACAGAGAAACAGAGGAGCTTGCTTGATGACTGATGCACCGTTATTTGGAAATGAGCATCTCTTGGGTCTAGAGAAAGAAAATGGTCATCCTTCCTGATGAAATTCCTTATGATGTTCACTTTCTCAATTCTGAATAGTAATTGGAGCACGACCTCATTTAGAGCCAAGCAATTGATTACTGGTCTCCAGACAAGCAACTTTTCTTCTAGAAAAAGTCAATTGTGAAAATCTGGAGACCCGCCAGGACTTTTTGAAGCGTTCTTGTCTAACATCTTCTGGTCTTACGCTTGTATGATGCGAAGTTTCTGTGATCCTAGATATAGGTACTAGGTTGGCCCAAGCACCACCCTACCATTAAGATACTACCGCTAGTGTTATTAGGTCCTTTGAAGGCCAGATAGTACGACATTGAAACCCTCTCTGGTTACAGCTCATTTTTCCTTTGCCTTCACCTAAACTGAATAGTCCGGCCTATTCTTTACTAATTCTCCTCTTTCCTCATACACCTGGCAACACTAAGATAACAGAAAAATTCTTCACTCAAGGTGTTAAGTACTGCACTAATTGTTCAATAGCTAATTTCCAACTGGAAATGGTAGAAGAGAGACTCTAGCTTTGGTAAGCAGATCTCCTGGAAGGACAATCCAAAATCATATTCTTTAATCTTGCTTAGTGTTATAGCCTCTGTACCATATCCTATCGCTGTTTTGGGTTAGAGTTCTCTTGCTTGAGGGTACACTCAAGCACACTATTCTGATTCCTTACTTCCTTTCCTCACTGGGCAATTTTTGCTGTTGGAGCCGTTAGGCTTATAGCATCTTGCTTTTCCAACTAGGGTTGTAGCTTAGCTAATAATAATAATAATAATAATGGACCATATGATAAGAGGATGACAAGAGCCAACGAATGGGATAACATACGTGTTGGAGGACTTCCACTGAACAATCCTCCACACTGCAGTACTGCCACCTCGCATATCGACTTGAAACACATACCCCACTTGTGGTAATTGCAGTGGGGAATTGCCTTCCCCAATGAGACCTAGCAAAGTCCCCTGCCTCTCTATCTTCCTGGTTGGCAGAACCAGGTGCAAAATGGCTGGGTAGCATTAGTCAATCTTTTGTTGAAATCATTGGATGGAATTAGTCAATCTTCTGTCGAATAATTGGGCGGCATTAGTCGATCTTTTGTAGGATGAGGCTAAAAGTGTCGTTGACCTCGGTCTGGTCACTGTTTTCTTGAGAGCTGACATCTGTTACTGGAGCCACTGCAGATTTTTAGAAGGATACCACTTGCTGAAAGAGTCTCTGTTTATTTTTTCTTATTGTTCCCTCTACTTCCTCCAGAGGGAACAAAGCAGGCGTGTTCGTAATCGAGCCTTCTTAATACTAGAGATTCCCTGTACCTAAAATGTCTCACGAACTTCGCGGCTATGGTGACTCTTCGCATTAAGACCATATTGGTCTATTGGTTAGCTGTTTGATGGTCCAGGAAGGTGACCATCTTCACTCCTAACAGAACCAGCTCTGTAAATTATTCTCAGGATTCTACAAATCCTAAGAAGAGGCAAAGAAAGCCACTGTCCCTCAAAAGTGGTAGTGGTCAAGCCATGACATTACTTGTAAGATAATCATAGGCGTGGCCTCCACATATGAAGATTCCATGGTTGAGAAGATGGTCAATTGGGAACTTAATTTCCCTATCAAAGTTCTGGGCGCGAGTGTGGAAACTCGCATCAATGGGTAGAGTTGACGAAGCCAGGTCCTCTATCATAAAAAAAAAATTATCTTGACAATGCCAGAGGTAAGATTTTATTAGATCAGCTTGCCCTCAGCGAGTCCCTTCTGCCCGAGGGCTATTCAATTCCAACCAAGGAAGTTCTAAATACTTTTGGAGAGCCCAACTGCCTTTCTATGACTATACTGTTGCCTTTCTTAGGCCTTTGACCGGTTCCCATAGATCACTGATCCATCTAATTAAGCGTAAACATTAAAAAAGTCCGACTATGATTCTTTTTCCTCTGCTTCCATTGGAGAGGGGCCCGTATCTGAGTTCACATCTGAATCTTCACCGCTTCATCCTGTTTGTAATACTAGGAATGCACTTAATTCTGATAGTCAGGCCTTCTCCACCATGAGGCTACATACTAAACAGTATTCTAGAAGTTTTATTCCAGCTATGACCAAGTTGTGGAATGATCTTCCTAATTGGGAAGTTGAATATGGAGAACTTCAAAAGTTCAAACTTGCAGAAAAAGTTTCTATGTTCAACAGGTTGACATAAGCCTTTTTATAGTTTGTATATGAAATATATATTTTGTATTTTACTGTTTTTTAAATATTTTCTTTAATTGTTCATCATTTCTCATATTTATTTATTTCCTTTCCTCAATTGGCTATTTTCCCCCATTGGAGCCCTTGGTCTTATAGGATCTTGCTTTTCCAACTAGGGTTGTAGCTTAGCTAGTAATAATAATAATAATAATAATAATAATAATAATAATAATAGTAATAATAATATTAAGAAGGTGATTCTTCCCCAATTTTTGGATTCTAGCACCTCCTCCTGGTCCTAGAACATTACCGAGTTATCATTCCTGTTTGCCATTGTCATCTCGGCTCCTATTAGTAAACCTAGAGGTTCCCTTCACTTTCGTCTTTGCCTTGGGTGAAAAAGAGGAAGCTCGTGCCCTGAAGAGCTCCCATAGTTGCTGTGGGCCAATCTCTGGACTACCGAGTCTTTTTGTCTCCCTGTTGGTGATGGTCATCTATAACAGTCTCTACAGGATCTCTAATCTGGGGCTAATCTCGAAGGATTACAGTCTTGTCGTGACAGATCCCTATTTTTACTCTGTATCATTGTATGCTTCCTCTGAGTTCGGATGCTATCTGAAGGAGAACTAAGTGGATATCTTGTTTCCTGATGATAACTCTCCATAAAGGAAGTTTCTTCCCTCATTGATTGCCTCTGCCTGTGAAATGTGAGGTAGCATCCTCTGCCTATCTCAAATTTGAAATATTGCTAGAGGAGAGTTTTTTATACCACTGGTTAGCTCTCAATCTCGGGGAGTGCAAGCTCACTAAAACATGCGCTCATTCCTATCTTTTTTCTGACATCAAAGGTGAGCAGTGAGAGTGCTTAAACATGTAACTGGCGCTCTTATCATGAAAAAATACATAAAGAATGGGGATCAACATTTGGCATGCTCGTGGAAGTTCCGCAACGTTTTCCAGAAATTCCAATGAAAGACCGAAAGCCCTAACATTTCTCCACAATAGGCACACAATGAAACTGCAAAGAAAGAAAAAAGATTAGTAAGCCAAGTTTGACAAGTGAGAATACGTTTGTACTTTTCAGTGGCTGCAATCAAAGTGGTTTCTAAGTGAGCTTGCAGAGGGATGGGTTCCCCACTGCTCGCCAATAACTACTGACACCTTGTTATAAACTTTAAAAGCCGTATTTCTAGTTGCTCTGAAATCATACTCCTATTAAAAGATGAAGGTTTGTATCCATATAGGGACAAATATGTAATTATAAAAAAATGGGTATGAGTGCAGAAATGCATTCAAAAAAATATTTGCAAATTAAGAATACTGTATACAGCAGTGGCAGCTCATGGTTATAATTATCGGGGGTGCAGCTCCAGAAAATTTATAGGCTTTGCTTTAATATTGTGTAAAAGGAAACAAACGGGTATAAGATTTATTAAAAAACTTGATAAGAATTCTGAAAGAACAAAATTAAATTTTTTACTTATTATAACTTAAATTGTAACTGTTCAAGCTTGATCCAATAATATAAAAAATTAAATCCATTCTTGTTTTAATTTGCGTGAAAGGTCAATAACTTTTTACTTGATATCTGGATGAAAACTGAGGAAATTTTTCTCCATTGAAAGCACTGTAGGTGCATTTAGTCTTTCCAAATTCATTGTGCTTTTTAGAAAAGTTTTTATTTATTGTTTTCAGTGTTGAAAAGCAGCGTTCTGCCTTTGATGTGGTCATAGAATTATCAAGAGAACCAAAAACAATTGAATAAACTAAAATATTAATCAAATATTATAACTGGAAAGACAATAATCAAATTCTAAACTTCATCACATTCAATAATGTGGTACACAGTTTTTAAGCACATCACATGCGGAGTAAGTATCGCATTAAAATATGAGGTGCTGCAGTTCCACAGTGCCCATTGATGAGCTACCACTGGTATATAGTACATTATGAATAATTGAAAATCCAAAATAATTACATTTTAGAAAACTTCCAACAGCACAAAAAATTCATATTTACTATAATGCATATTAAAGACTGAGAATTGTAATTCATTTACTATATTCAATAACATTAAAATACAATCAGTCAACTAATTAAAACAAATAATTAAAAATGGGAATGATCATACAGCGCACTACTTACCAGTAACATCAATAACAAAAACACCATCTTCATACAACTGCCGTTGTATATGCATGACACTCAAAAACGTTATTGATGAAAACAAAGTTACATGGTGTATCAATGTTATTGGTAATGTGATCATAAGTATATAGCAGCCAATCACGAGAACCAAAGCTAAGACTACCTGCCTGAAAGGAAATGAATATCATTAATGAACAGCCTGACTCCTTCCTCAAAAAGTTTAAAATTAACTAACTTATATTCTATTATACTTTATCAAATGTCAGACTTCATGACAAAAAGGGTATCTTTCAAGTACCGTAAATAAACCTATTTAAAAAATATCAAGTGCTAGTAAAATCTACCAATTTTCACTTAATAAGGTCAAAAAAACTTTTCGTCATTTAAAATAGGGAATATCTTCAGCAGAGCTGGAACGGCCATTGAAATCTCCAAGTAGTTAACAATACGTGATGAGCGTTGGCGAATAGCCCACCCACTCATGTTAACGACTTCATTTTTGTCTTGGGCTGCAACGACTACCGACATACTGTTGCGTCCAATCCACTGCTGTTTAATATTTTTCTGACACTTAGTTTGAAGGGTTTATTTTTGCTTTGTGTTAATGATGAAACAAAGGAGGAATTCACATAAAAGGATAGGTAGTGGATAGGTTTAAGGATAAACCAATAATAATTCCACACTACTGTAACTTGGTTCTTTTGTAGAGGCATAATTGTTCACAATTACTCCCTGTGCAGTGTAAATATAGCCTCCTATTACAGGTGGGCTTATTGTTGGAGGAGGAAGGAAGGCTCAGTCTTCTCTAATGCCATTCTTGACAATGCCTGAGACGATGCTACAGGATCACTAGTCAACCTTTAGAGATAGCCCGTCCTACCCTTTTCCAGTGGAGCATTTGTTAGATTCATCTCCACGTTAACCTCTGCAGATCGGACAAAGGCGGGGGAGATCAGTTTCCACTGCCAACATGAAGGTACTGCAGGTGCGGCCCTTTTAACCAGGGAAGGTACGCCATGGCCGGTAAGCAGAACTCAGCACACACACTCAAAGAAAAAGACAAAAGCATAACAAATTCGTAGATAATTTGCATTTTCCCTAACTATACAAACCTTAGCTATTTAATAGGGGTATTATCTTTTGAGTAGCCGAAATGACGAGCCATTAATTTTCAATGAGGGTTAACTACCCCTACGGCTAGTTAGGAAGGGTAGGGGAGGGTAGCATGCTACCGGCCCCCTCACACACCTGTGATTGAGCTCACTTTGCTTGGATGTAGGACTTCAAGGGGGATAGGGCTGGCAAGTAAGTTTGCTTAAATAGCTAAGGTTTGTATAGTTAGGAAAAATATAAATTACAGTATCTACGAATTTGTCATTTGTTCAGTAACTGGAATACAAACCACACTATTTAATAGGGGTGACTCACCCATTAGGAAGGGTTGACATCCTAGCCAATCAGGCTTTTGGCTTTACCCGGGGGCTCATTATCCGAGTGTATCAGTACTAAAAAAATAAGGGGTCCCTGCACCTCGTTAAAACTTTGCTACGCAAGGTCCGCGGCCTATGCAAGGTCCGCAGCCTATGCAAGCTGTGTGTTGAGGTATGTAGAAGTGTGACTGTCCTGGTAAAGTTATTCCAAGTTCTTTAGAAGGAAAAACTGTATAACTAAGACTTTCCCAATACCACCTCATCAGCGTATGGGGACGCAACAGTACTAGTCCTAATACTAGGTACAAAAGGGAGCATAGTTTACCTGCAGTGGTTTGAGGTCAGCTATGCAGAGAACCCAGGATGCTGCTTTCCCCAAGAGAGGGGAGAATGAAGAAAAGAATAAGGGCCAGTCAAACCTTTTCATTCATGCAGACTAAAACCAGGTAACAATGCCTTCAACCTTTTGCTACTTGTCCAATAAGGAGCTTGAGGTTTTAAACCAGCTGTTGTGCAGCCACCACAGGACCGATACAGAATGTACCGAGTCTCCTGTGGGTCAAGTCTTGCAGAAAGTGGGATGTGAATGTGGTCTGACAATTCCACACCCCAGCTTGAAGAACCTGCGTCACCATTAAAGTTTCTCTTGAATGCCAGGGACATAGCTACGCCCGACATCATGAGCTCTGGGGTGACGTGAAGGAAGAGGATCTGGATTCAGTGCGTGGTCTATGACCCTGCGAATACATGCTGAGATGGTGTTCTTGGTGACCCTCCTCTTGGTCCTTCCTGTGCTGACGAATAGTGCAGGCACACGAGGACGGGCTGCCGCTGTTCTCTTAAGATACAGCCTCAAACTCCTCACTGGGCATAGTAAGAGATGGTCTGGGTCATCTGTTACAGTATGGAGACAAGAAATCCGGAAGGAGTTGAATCGTGGATCCGCTACTCCAGGATTCTGAGTCTTAGCAATAAATTCAGGGACGAAGCTGAACGTTACCTCTCCCCATCCCCTTGAATGGGCGATGTCGTATGAGAGACCATGAAGTTCACCGACTCGCTTGGCCGAAGCCAAAGCTAGCAGGAACACCGTCTTCCAAGTCAGGTGGCAATAAGTTGCCTGGCGTAATGGTTCATAGGGAGGTCTCTTAAGAGACCTGAGAACTCGAACCACGTTCCATAGGGGAGGTCTCATTTCTGACTGGGGGCAGGTAAGTTCATAACTCTGTATGAGTAAGGAAAGTTCTAGTGATGAAGAAATGTCCATTACTTTCAGTCTGAAGGCGAGGCTTAAGGCTGAGCGATAGCCTTTTATTGCCGAGACTGACAGGTGTATTTCTTCACGCAAATACACGAGGGACTCCGCTATTGCTGGAATAGTGAAATCGAGTGGAGAGATACCCCTTCCATGACATCAACCATAGAAGACTTTCCACTTTGCCTGGTAGACTGCTACTGATGACTTACACAGGTATCCAGGCATCTTAATCGAAACTTGTTGCAAAAATCCTCTCTGAGAGCGTAGATGCTGGATAGTCTCCAGGCCTGAAGTTATAGCGAAGCTACGGCTTTGTGGAATATGTTGACATGTGGTTGTTTGAGTAGATTGTGTCGTGGAGGGAGTTCTCTTGGAGGCTACGTTAGGAGTTGCAGAAGGTCCAGAAACCATTCTCCATGATGCCATAGAAGAGCTATGAGGGTCATTGAAAGATTGACCGATGTTCTGGTGTTGTTGAGTACCCTCCTTATCAGACAGAACGGGGGAAAGGCGTAAACGTCGATGTTGTCCCACCGTTGTTGGAAAGCATCTTGTTAGAGAGCCTTGGGGTCTGGGACTGGGGAACAATACAGCGGGAGCCTGAAGTTCAGGGCCGTTGCGAAGAGGTCCACAGTCGGAGAACCCCACAAAGTCAGGACTTTGTTGGTTACTAGATGATCCAAAGACCACTTCAGTACTCACTATCTGAGATGCTCTGCTCAGGTTGTCGGTGAGCACATTCCTTTAGCCCAGAATGAAGCGTGCCAATAGTGGTATCAAGTGGATTTCAGCCCATCTCAGTATCTCTACTGCTAGATGGGATAGCTGCTGTGAAAAAGTACCTCTTTGCTTGTTGATGTAAGCCACTACTGTGGAGTTGTCGCTCATCACCACCACTGAGTGGCCTGCCAGGAACGGTTGAAGGGCCAGAAAGACCGCCTTCATCTCTAGGAAATTTATATGGAGGTACTTTTCTGACTCTCACCAGAGGCATGTGGTCGTGTGATACAGCACATAGGTCGCCCCGCTTTTTATGAAGCGTTTGAGAACAGCATCAAATACAGGGGGAGGACGAGAAGGTCCACAACCTTTCGTAGGTTCTCGTCCGTCACCCACCACAGGAGGTCTGTCAATTCCGCTGATACCATGGTGATCTGGATGTCCGCGGAATCGCAAGTTTGATTCCACTGGGACTTGAGTTGCCACTGGGGGATCTCATCCTAAGGCAACCATTGGGAACTAGATGGGCCAGCGACGAAAGGTGACCGAGGAGATGTAACCACGTTTGGGTTGGAAGTTCTTCTCGTCTGAGAAAGAGTCTTGCGACCTTTCTCAGCCTTGTTATCCTGTCGTCTGATGGGAAGGCTTTGTGGAGAGTGGTGTCTATGATTATGCCTAAATATACCAGTCTCTGTGTAGGAAGCAGAGAAGACTTCTCGAGATTTACCATGATCCCCAGATCTTGGCAAAGTCTCAGAAGTTTGTCTCAGTGTTGAAGAAGGGTTGACACCAAGTCTGCTAGGATTAGCCAGTCGTCCAGATAAAGGAGGAGACGGATGCCGATCCTGTGTGCCCAAGATGACAATAGGGTAAAAACACTGGTGAAAACTTGGGGTGCTGTGCAAAGACCGAAGCACAGCACCTTGAACTGGTACTCTCTGTTGTCTAGGATGAATCTTAAGTACAGTGGTACCTCTACATACGAATTTAATTCGTTCCACAACCGACTTCGGATGTAGAAACGAATTTTCCCATAAGAATACATGGTAATTCATTTAATTCGTTCCTCAGCCTAAAAACCCATAATAAATCCTTAATAAATGGCTACACATAATTACACATAACAAAAACATAACTGCATAATATGAAAGAAGCATGTAAAAAAGATAATTATAAAGAAATAATAAATAAAAAATGTGTTTATTGCCACTTTACCTTAGAGACAGGCCAACACAGGTGTAGGATTTACTACGCTAGGAGGAGACGGACGATCGGCAAGAAGGTAGACATGGTGTTAACATGTTCTTTAAATAAATACTCTCTCTCTCTCTTGTTCTTTTTCACTGTTAGTGAGAGAGAGAGAGAGAGAGAGAGAGAGAGAGAGAGAGAGAGAGAGAGAGAGAGAGAGAGAGAGAGAGAGAGAAATATTAAACAAAAATGAGATTAAACAAAAATGAGAGATTAAACAAAAATGAGAGATTAAACAAAAATGAGAGATTAAACAAAAATGTGTTGTGTACAAATGATTTTTAACAGCGTTAACGAGTTGAAAGACAGTTAAATGTAACTAAAAAAACAATATCAGCGAATCTGAATTCCTTTATTAACTAAAACAAATATTAATACAAACACACTCGTGTGCGTATGCGCAAACACACACACATGCACGAGGAGACACGATCGGAGAGGAGGTAGAGATGGTGACTGCGATAACATACCGTAACTTACACTACGAAAATTTTAATCTAACTTAGCTTATTTATTTTTTTTTTATTTTTATATTTCATATTTTTTACATTTTTTTTCTTTTGGTTTTTCATTTTCATCACTTTCCGTGACGAGTTAAGGTATGTTATCGCAGTCACCATCTCTACCTCCTCCCCGACCGTCTCTCTTACTGCATAGCAATTCTTGCACCTGTGTGTGTGTTTGTGCATAAGCACAAGAGTGTGTTTGTATCAATATTTGTTTTAGTTGATAAAGAAATTCAGATTAGCTGTTATTACTTTCTTAGTTACATTTAATTGTTTTTCAACTCGTTGACGCTGTTAAAAATTATATGTACTCTAAACACATTTTTGTTTAATCTCTCTCTCTCTCTCGGAAAAATAATAGACGTATCTAACACCATAACAGCAGAGAGAGAGAGAGAGAGAGAGAGAGAGAGAGAGAGAGAGAGAGAGAGAGAGAGAGAGAGAGAGAGAGAGAGAGAGAGAGAGAGAGAGAGAGAGAATTTTATTTAAAGAACATGTTAATGCTATGTTTAGAGAGAAACAGAAAAAGAGAGAAGTCTTATTTAAAAGAGCTTGTTAATGATATCTTGGTTTTCTTTGCTTCACTTTTTTCTTTCTTTCTGTTCATCACGCTGGCCCTTCTCACAAATGATCGTTGCCAACAATCTCTTTGTCCTTTATCCCTATCAACAAAAGGCGTTCTATCTCTTCCAGGGTATTGCTACGATGTCTTGTAATAATGGTGATCCCCTTCGATGGTTATTTGCTTTAATGGCTGCCTTCAGCTTGATGATCCTCGAGATCATAGGCCTATTCCGGCCATATTGTTTAGCCATACAGTATCACTTACATGCACACTGCTCTCATGTTTTTCTATAATTTCTTTCTTTAATTCTAATGAAAGAATTGCCTTCTTCCTGTACTGAAACTTAGCTTCTTAGGCACCATGATTATAGGTAAAATCAAAAAGGAAATGTGAGAAAAGGAAGAAAATAAGCACTGTTAATAACAGACCAAACAGAGGACAACCTCACGATACACACAAGAACAGAGAATTGAGCACTCGACGCTCAATGGCGTAATGTTTACTTCGTATGTTGGAGCAACACTTCGGATATCGAGGCAGAAATTTGGTCGAATTTTACTTCGTATCTTGGAAAATTCGTATGTTGGGACATTCGTATGTAGAGGTACCACTGTACTTCCTTGAAGACGGATGGATTGGGATCTGGAAGTACGCGTCCTTTAGGTCCAGTGTACACATGAAGTCCTGAGATCTTACTGCTAGTCTGACCGTGTCTGCCGTCTCCATGCTGAACGGAGTTTGTTTGACAAACTAGTTCAGGGCTGCGAGGTCGATGACTGGTCTCCAGCCTCCAGATGCCTTTCTTACAAGAAAGAGTTGACTGAAGAAGCCTGGGGACCCATCGAGGACCACTTGGAGAGCGCCCTACTTCAACAGGGTCTGCACTTCTGCCCGAAGGTCCTGCCCCCTTGCCAATCCCATGGCAAGGGAGTCTATTGACACTGGATTCCTGGTCAGGGGAGGGAGAGATGTTATGAACGGGACGTGATATCCTAAACGGATCACGGAGATTGTCCAGGAATCGGCCCAGAGTTACTTCCACCTCTCTGAGCCACTTTTTAGGCATCCCCCCACTGGTGGAAATGCAGAGGGAGTGCCTATCATAGCCTTTGCAGCCTCAGCTGCTCCCTCTAGGATTTTTGCCTCCCCTAGAGGACTTTTTGACTTTCCTGTCCTTGAAAGGAAAGGGCTTATTAAACACCACTGTCTTCGCTGCTGGTTTCGTCGTTACAGTCTTGGTTGGACGGGATTGCTGAGGTGCTGGAGGTTTATAAGGCTTAGTTGTTAAAGCCCTATGGAGGGGGGAGTCTCGATGAGACTTCCTCCACCTCTCAGCAGCAAGTTCCACATCCTTAGGCTCAAACAGATGGGGCCCCTCTAGGGAGGAATGTCTGAGCCTTTTTATCTCGACACTTGGGACCTGTTGGTGGAACCTCTCAGACACTGCATCTCAACGTTTAAAGATAGTGTTTGCCCACAAGTTTGAAACTTGGTGGGCAAGAAACTCGATCATGTAAGTGCCTGTGAGTAAAAAGGTCTCCATTGCCTTCCTGGTACGCTCCTTGGAAAACTACTCGGATCGTATCAGGATACCTAAGGTCACTAACCAGATGTCCAGCCACGAAGTAGCTCGCATCGCATACTTAGTGACCTTTTCCTGGTTAAGGACTTCAGCCGTCGAGAACGAGACCTGCCAGCTGGAGTCTCTCTCAAGTGGGACTCCCCTGGTTTGCTCTTCCAAAGAATGGTGAAGTGGAAAAACAGAACTAGGTTCCTCCAGGATCTCAAAGTACCTCCTTTGTTGTACGCGAGGAGGTGGGAAGAGCTTGTTCGTAGAGCAGGCACGGTTGGAGGTAAACTTGGAGAGCTGTGGGGTGATCTTGTCCCTGTTACTCTTCAACCCTTGAGATCAGGGCAGGGCTGCACTGGTCTTTGAGGATTTCTGAGTGCCAAAGACACGGTCTAAAACCTTGTCTTTCCCCTCTTGAGGAGGTATCTCTAGGTCGGAAAACCCATTGGGAACCCTCATTAGAGTCAGAACCTGCCAGAATGCATGTTCTGATTCTTGTTGGTCTCCTCCTGATGTTGGACTCGCAGCGAAGTCTCCTTCTATTCTCAAGAGCTATTCTTGGGGTGAGTCGCGGACATTCCTTGAGTGGTTGGCTGTCTCCGTTCTAGCCCTGGTGGAGGACTTTGGCAGAGTCTTGGATTCTTTGGACTCCTTCCGAGGAAGGAGGTAAGACTCCAACATCGAAGGCTGAGTGTCATGTCCCTCCTGGTCTCAGATTGAGGGGAACTCTCGGCGTGAAGTGACGTCTCCTCCAATGGTGCGATAGAAGTCCTCTCTCCTCGCGCAATTCCCTTGGTGAAGGATGGTCTTCATCCGACAGGGAGGGAAAGTATCCCTGGGGAGAAACTAGAGGAACTAGCCTTGATGGTCTGCACGGAGTCAGCTTCACCCTCAGGTAAGTGACCGCGTTGGAAACTCCTCTTTTCCTTTTCAAAGGGGTAGAGGAAGCCATGGTTCTGTGTCTTGAGTTCAGAGCTATAGGTTGCTCTGATGAGCGGTCGGACAGGACGGGCTTAAATGCCTGTGTTACAGCTCTGACTAAGGCACTGAACCAAGACTGCTGGCTGACTGATGCACTGTCAGACAGATACCCTAAAGGGAAAGAGACTGAAGGTTCCCTACAAAGAGTCACCGTAATATGTGGGTCCGCCTTAGAAGGCAGTTTAGGGATCCTGAACCCTTCTGCTTGAAAGTGTTTCCCTTCTCCCGCAGGCCGCGCTAGCATGCGTTTGCGGGGAGGGGAAGGAGGCGACGGTGACCTTGCCGGGTGTAGATCTTGCGCCCGTGCCTATTGGTGCGCGTGCGGGAGATTATTGGAGCGCATGCCTGAGAGTAATGGCGTGCGTGCACGGGTAAAAGTTGGCGCGCGGGAGCGTGCACATGTCTCTGAGCATGCGCACAGGAGAAATTTGGCGCACAGTAAAGCGCCGGCGCGCAGGAGAGCTGCATTGTGCCTGCTGTCTCACCTACAATGTTTATGCGCCAGAGAATAATGGCGCGCAGGTATTTGTTGACTCGCAGGTGAGTACTGGCATGCGGGAGCGCGCTGGTGTGCAAATGAGAATTTGTGCGGAGGCTGGGGCGCGGAGGCTGGGGCGCGGAGGCTGGCGCGAGGGAGATAATTGGCGCACAGGCTAGTGCGCAGGAGACCGCTGGCAAGTAGGAGAGTAAGATCGCGCCTGAGTGTTGGCGCGCAGGTGGGTGCATAGGTGCAGGAGAGCGCCGACGCGCAGATCATGGAGGCGCAAGAGAGCGCAAGCGTGCTGGCGCATGGGCGATCCTGGGCGTGTGAGTGCAGGGTGCGCAGGTGAACCTGGGCGCGTGGTCGCATGAGGGCGAGCAGGTGAAGGGGCACGCCGAAGCGCTGTAGTGTTGCCAAGCAGTCTGACAAGCTGCTGGTGAACGCTGAAGTCCTGTCAGTTGGCGAGCTCCAGGGCGATGGCGCGCAGCTGCGCACTTTGGTAGAACTAGAATAGGCTCTACCGGTGACAGGAACGATGATGACAGGTCGGCAGGTCTGGAGGGTGGATGGTCGACGTGCCCTTTGTAAGGGTGACCATCCACCGAAGGGGATCGCGAACGATCAGCAGAGAGGTCCAGGACCAAAGTCACAAGACTAGTTGCAGGAGCAGTGACAATCGATGAATGAAGGTGAGATGACTCTGCATGGGACGGCTGCAACGACGATGAACCAAAGAGGCGCCTCTTCACCGCTGGTTTAGAGAGACCTCTAAGGCGAAGTGGAAGGCATGCTTTTCGACAAATGCGCCCTCTAGGGGCCGTTGGATCAGCAAGCTGACCATGTGCCGCAGCAATCCTCCAAAGAGGAGTCTCTATAAGTGAACTCCCCAGAGGAAAAGAAACACTTGCAGGAGAGACAGACGTTGAACTTAGTTTACCCCTCGGAGGATGTTCAGGAACGGGGGAAACTAAATCGGCAGCAACCGCTGGAGAGTCTGAAGGGGCAGAGGAGTTGGATGATACCGTATGAGACACCTCTGATAAAATAACGTCGACAAGGGTCAGAGAATCTACCTCTTACGACGACAATGATTGCTTAACAAAAGCACCCATGCGGATGAACTGTAGCAAAGCTTTCTGGGAGGGTGGACCCGTAAGCCCCAAGGAAGACCAAATATGTAAGAGGGGTTAGTGACAAAGCCTCACCCGGGGGGAGAGGTAGGGCTGCTTCGCTAGGGGAAGCAACATCATCTCTAAGAGAACCGGGGTTGGCCGACATTAACTTGGTCTACGCTATTACTCGACGGTCTCTCGTAAGAGACCGAACAAATAGGGGCTTCGAGGGAGGGTCGAGAGACGGAAGAAGAGGCCTTGGGTTTTTCTTCCTTCAAAGGAACCTTCGAAGGAGAAATATCCCGCTTGGACTTCTTTTTCCCCCGTCGTGCAAACCTCTCCCACTGGGAGGAAGACCACTCCCTACACTCATTACACTTATTTACGCTATCACACCATTGACCTCTGCATAAAGGACAAAGGGTGTGAGGATCAGTCTCCACTGCCGACATAAATGTCCCACAAGGGCGGCCGAAGAGTCCAGGGCAGATGCCCATGGTTGCAGAAGTCAACTTCACACACACACACTAAGAGAAAAAGATAAAGCAAAAATCACTAATGGCTGCCAATATTCGGCGAGGATAAAGAGCGGCAATGTCCGTTCACCATCCGAGCCGAAAGCAAAGTGAGCTCAATCACAGGTGTGTGAAGGGGGGCAGTAGCAAGCTACCCTCCCCTACCCCCGCTAACTAGCGGTATGGGTAGTTAATCCTCGTTAAAAATTAATGGCTCGTCATTTCCGCTACGCCGAAAGTAGTACCCCTAATAAATAGCGTGGTTTGTATTCCAGTTATGGAACAAACATTAATAGCAGCCCAAAATAATAGAGAGGATGAGGAGCGGCACCAACCGTTCATCATCCGAGCTAAAACCAAAGTGAAGCACAGTCACAGGTGTGTGAGTGAGAAGGGTAGCGAGCTACCTCCCCTAACCCCCATTAACTAGCGGAATAGGTAGTTAACCCACGCTAAATTCTAATAGCTCGTCCTTTCAGCTTCACCAAAAGTAATACCCCTATAAATAGCCTTGGTTTGTATTCCGGCTACGAAACAACTTTAATTTCATGAGATCGAAAAGCTAAACTAACGAGTTTAGCATGAATGAGGAAGATCAACTTCCTTAAAAGGACAACGGGATCAACACTACTATACAATTCTAACCAATTCAAGCCTAAAAGTTCACTCAAAATCCCATTCCAGTCTGCTTGAGATTTCATATAAATCTTATACGAGTATGATACATCAGGGACAGTCTGATCAGTCTTCACTTCTAATAAAATCAAGGCATGAACAGATGTCCCAATTGGAGAACCAACCTTAATTGTTATAACGCCAGGGGAGTCGGTGTACACGAGGTCCAAACAGTTACCAGATCTGTGAGTAGGTCCACTTATGATTTGCTCACTCCCTGATTCAAAGGCCAAGTCTAAAGCTCTAAAGTCATGGCGATCACTAGGAAAAACAGAATTTAACCATTCCCTATGGTGAGCATTGAAATTGACAACAAAAACAAGAGACCTTTCTACCATCATCTTGTTATCTTAGCCATAATGGTAAAAAGACAATCGAAGATAGAACGTCCATGTCTGGATTCTGGTAGATCGAACACAAAAAGAAGTTTTTATGCCTACCACAAACTTTTATTACGTGAATCTCATGACATCAACATTCATACTAGGACTTATGAGAAGCAGACTACTCAGTCCTAATATGCACCGCCATTCCCCTGGCCTTTGGAATGGCATCCCATTTCAAAATTATTGGCTTCTTAAAACCAGTTATAAGGAGCTCAGATGAATGCCTCATATTAGAAACCAAAGTTTCTGAGCAAACAAGAATATAATACCATCTGGATGCAACTGTAAGGTCTTGAATATTTGCATGAAGACCCAAAATACTGCGATACAGTACAGTAGACGACATCGACGAAATCTGGAATGTACAGGTCCCGGATTTTGCTCAATGTCTCCAGATAGCAAAAGAATTAATGGTAATAAAATAGATACATCATACTTAAAAACCAAATTAACAAGAATGATAACAAGAACAATATTTACAGAAATATAAATAAAGTGATAGATCAAACCCATAGACTATAGAAAAAAACTCGGAAAGACTGGTCAACATAAAGGAGTCGATACACTATGGAAGGCTAAATTCCCTCCAGGATAGCCGCTTCAACTGAAGGGAAGTCAGTAAGGATGGTTTTGGGGAAAAAAAAAAAATATATTGAAAAGACAACCTCTTGATAAACCACCAGGCATCAATGGCATCCTGCCCATCACACCATTTAAAAAAGAAAGGAAAGAGAAAAAAAATAAGGTAGAATAGTTTGCCTGAATGTATCCTCAAGCAAGAGAACTCTAACCCAAGACAGTGGAAGACCATGGTACAGAGGCTACGACACTACCCAAGACTAGAGAACAATAAGAGTGTCCTTCTCCTAGAAGAGCTGCTTACCATAGCTAGAGTCTCTTTTACCCTTACCAAGAGGAAAGTAGCCACTGAACAGTTACAATGCAGTAATTAGCCCCTTAAGCGAAGAAAAATTGATTGGTAATCTGTGTCGTCAGGTATATGAGGAAAGACGAGAATGTGTAAGGAATAGGGCAGACTATTCGGTGTATGTGTAGGCAAAGATGAAATGAGTCGTAACCAGAGAGAGGGATTCAATGTATTACTGTCTGGGCAGTCAAAGGATCCAATAATTCTCTAGCGGTGGGGTAGTTGCCCCTCACTAAAAGTTTTATGGCTAGTTTTCCAGCTTCACCAAAAGTATATCCCCTAAATAAAGAGCCAAAGGATTTGTATTAAGTGACGGAACTAACTGTACAGTACTGTACTGGCAGTTGCACAGTAAAAATATACCAAGTTCAGAATCAAGAGGTTTAATTATGTCAGTAATTAATAAGTTCATTGAAATTATCAAATTGAATCGTTTACATTTAAAACAAATTGCTGTGCATACTTTCCAAAACAGAAGTAAGATATTCCTAAACCAGCAACCATGGACGCCCAATGACGTGTAGTATCGGAAACTTTTGTGGGGTGGGCCTGAACACGAAATAGGTAAGCCAAAAATAGCGCCATAAGTTGGCCCAATATAAAGTTGACCTGAAAACCACATGAAAAAAAATTAGGAATTTTGAGTGAAACATCATAACAGTACTGTCACATGCAAGCAATACAGTGCTAAAATGGGTTACATACAGATTGAATATGAAATGTGCAGTAAGCAATGTATAATCATAGTGAGGAAAAAGATTTAAATGTCATAAAAAAAAAAAAAAAAAAAAAAAAAACATGCACAATCATTCCAACCCAATACAACTTGCTAATGGCAAAGAATGCTATCACCCAGTCAAGCAGATGTGTACGGCTGTTCTTGGAATTTTTGACTAGCAAACAAGCATAAAATCTATTGTATATAATGAAATACTAATGTGGGTAGAAAAGGCAACCTAAAAATTACCTTCTCAGCTCCACATGAGTAAGAGAAATAAAATAAATTAGTTTCATTAGGCTACACAATAGAGGTACAACCTTTTTGCTTACCAATATAAAAGAAATATTTCATACATCACACCAGTAAATTAAGGAACATTACTTGAGTTAACCATCACATTACTCCTACTTCAAGTAGCATAAGATTCCAAAATCATATTTTGTAGGAGTTACAAGTTTGACCAAATGTACTATACTGTACACAAAACATTTTGTTGCTTGCACAAAATGCACTTAAAATCATCAAGCTCTCCACCAAAAATTCTACCTCAAATAGTCATGATCATAACATATTGTATGTAAGGTATAGCCACCTTTTTCAACTGGAACTCATCAAAATCCTTGTTTCAAAACTCCTTTTTTTTTTTGGTCTACACCAAAATTTCTATCAATCAATATTTTTTAATGTCTCAATAGAAACCCATTACGTACTTGACAGATCTCCAAATCATATCTGGCTACAACAACAAATTCAGTGTTAAAAAGTACAGGTATAATGGATTTACCAACATATTTTTATTACCCTCTGTATACCATCAATCAACCTAATTACAGTACAGTACCAACATTTACAATACCAGCTATACCTATATAAATATATGTTTCTGCTTAACAAAACTCTTAATGAGACATTGGATGAAATTTTAGAATAAAAAAACTACAAATAAACTTGACAGAGCAACTATTCTAAAAGAATTAGAGTTGACAATTTCTATAAATTTGGTGCAACAAATTAATTGTTCTATTTTTAAAAGGAAAATGAGCCTGCCTGTGAGATCTAATTTAATCTAAAAATTCTGGGTCTTTTACTGTACTTCATTTGTCTTCATTTTATATAATCTCCTTGAATGTTTTCTATGATAGCTAAGGATGCTCATTACCCTTAGTTTCAACTGTTTCACTCTGTTGCATAAGTATCATCTAATAGGCAACACTAGAGTTCTCTAACACCGAGTGGTGACAAGACAGTACAGTACAACCTATGTTCTCAATCCTGGCATTTGATAAGGTTGAATTTGAATACTGAATTACCTTGATTTAGGGTTCAATCAAAAGTTTCTATTCCAATAACTTCATGTTAAATTTACATAAAAACACATAATAACATATACAGTATATGCATATTTTATCAATTACGGTATCCATAGCCTGTAAAGTTCTACTGAATCCTCTATTTCTATAAATATTCTATCCTGCAGGAATACTAACAAATTTGAAAAATTTATATCAAATGAGAAAATGAATAATGGGAGAGGTTTTCTGACCGATTACATTCCTGACCAGTGTTATATACAAACTTTTGTGAAGACCTGCTTATGAAAATGAGTAAGACTTCAATAGTTTCAAAACCTTTTACAAGACTTGTGCACATTTGGTACTTGCAAGATTAAGTACAAGACATCATTCAGCATCAAATGATCATGTAAAATGACAAATTCGTAGATAATTTGCATTTTTCCTACCTATACAAACCTTAGCTATTTAATTGAGGTATTACTTTCGGCGTAGCTGAAATGACGAGCCAATGATTTTTAATGAGGGTTTACTACCCACACCGGTAATTAGCAGGGGTAGGGAGGATAGCTCAGGTGTGAGAGGGAGTGGGGGCGGGGGCACTCCCTCTCACACCTGTGCTTGAGCTCACTTTGCTTGAAGGTAGGACTTCAAGGGGGATAGGATTGGCAGGCAAGTTTGCTTAAATAGGTAAGGTTTGTATAGTTAAAAATACAAATTAACTACGAATTTGTCATTTGTTCCATGACTGGAATACAAAACGCTATTTAATAGGGGTGAATCACCCATCAGGAAGAGTGGACGTCCCAGCCAGTTTGGCTTTTTGGCTATGCCCAGTGGCTCCTTATCTGAGTGTGTTGGCACTCAAGAAATAAGGAGCCCCTGCACCTCGCTAAAACCTTGCTACGCAAGGTCTGCGGCCTACGCAAGCTGTGTGTGAAGGTATGAAGAAGTGTGAATTGTCCTAGAAAGTCGTTCCAAAATTCTTTAGATGGAAACTTGTACACTAAGACTTTCCCAATACCACCTTAATACTAGGAACACAAGGGAGCGCGGTTTACCTGCCGTGGTTTGAGGTCAGCTATGCAGAAAACCCCGGATTCTGCTTTCCCCAAGGGAAGGGATGATGAAGAAAAGAATACGGGCCAGTCAAACCTTTTCATTCATGCAGACTAAAAACCGGGTAACAATGCCCTCAACCTTCTGCTACTTGTCCAATAAGGAGCTTGAGGTTTTAAACCAGCTGTTGTCCAGCCACCACAGGACCAATAGAAAAAGTATCAAGTCTCCTGTGGGTCACGTCTTGCAGGTAGTGGGATGTGAACATGTTCTGCCGTTTCCACAACCCAGCTTGAAGAACCTGCGTCACTGAAAAATTTCTTTTGAAGGCCAGGGACGTAGCTATGCCCGACATCATGTGCTCTAGGGCGACGTGATGGAGGGTCTGGATTCAGTGCAAGATCAATGACCCTGCAAATCCATGCAGAGATGGTGTTCTTGGTGACCCTCCTCTTAGTCCTTCCTGTGCTGACGAATAGTGTTGGCACATGAGAACGGGCTGCCGCTGTTCTCTTGATCTACAACCTCAAGCTCCTTATTGGGCATAGTAAGAGATGGTCTCGGTCATCTGTCACAGTACGGAGACTAGAAATCCCGAAAGAGTCGAATTGAGGATCCGCTACTCCCGGGTTCTGAGTCTTAGCAATATACTCAGGGACGAAGCTGAACATTACTTCTCCCCATCTGCTTGAATGGGTGATGTCATAAGAGAGACCACGGAGTTCACCGACTTGCTTGGCCGAGGCCAAAGCTAGCAGGAACACCGTCTTCCAAGTCAGGTGACGATCTGATGCCTGGCGTAATGGTTCATAGGGAGGTCTCCTAAGAGACCTGAGAACTCGAATCACATTCCATGGGGTAGGTCTCACTTCCGACTGGGGTCAGGTAAGTTCGTAACTCCGTATGAGTAGAGAAAGTTCTAGCGATGACGAAATGTCCATTCCTTTCAGTCTGAAGGCGAGGCTTAAGGCTGAGCGGTAGCCTTTCACTACCGAGACTGATAGGCGCATTTCTTCATGCAAATACACGAAGAACTCCGCTATTGCTGGAATAGTGGCATCGAGTGGAGAGATATCCCTTCCACGATACCAACCACAGTAGACTTTCCACTTTGCCTGGTAGACTGATGCTGACGACTTCTGCAGATGTCCAGACATCCTGATCGCAATTTCTTGTGAAAATCCTCTCTCAGAGAGATGCTAGATAGTCTCCAGGCCTGAAGTCGTAGTGAAGATGCGGCTTTGTGGAAGATGATGGCGTTTGGTTGTTTGAGTATATTGTGTCGTGGAGGTAGTTCTCTTGGAGGCTCCATTAGTAGTTGCAGAAGGTCCGGGAACCATTCTGCATGATGCCATAGCGGAGCTATGAGGGTCATAGAAAGATTGACCGATGTTCTGGTCTTGTTGAGTACCCTCCTTATCAGACAGAACGGGGGAAAGGCGTAAATGTTGATGTTGTCCCACCGTTGTTGGAAAGCATCTTGTCAGAGAGCCTTGGGGTCTGGGACTGGGGAACAATACAGCGGGAGCCTGAAGTTCAGGGCCGTTGAGAAGAGGTCCACAGTCGGAGAACCCCACAAAGTCAAGACTTTGTTGGCTACAAGATGATCCAAAGACCACTCGGTACTCACTATCTGAGATGCTCTGCTCAGGTTGTCGGCAAGCACATTCCTTTTGCCGGGAATGAAGCGTGTCGATTGTGGTATCGAGTGGATTTCGGCCCATCTCAGTATCTCTACTGTTAGATGGGATAGTTGCTGTGAAAAAGTACCTCCTTGCTTGCTGATGTAGGCCACTACTGTGGTGTTGTCGCTCATCACCACCACAGAGTGACTTGCCAAGTACTATTGAAGGGCTAGAAAGACAGCCTTCATCTCTAGGAGATTTATGTGGCGATACTTTTCTGACTGACCAGAGGCCTGAGGTCGTGTGGTGTAGCACGTGGGGCCCCAACTCTTTTTTTAAAGCGTCTGAAAACAGCATCAAATCCGGGGGGAGGACGAGAAGATCCACTCCCTTTCGTAGATTCTCGTCTTCCACCCACCACTGCAGTTAAGTCAGTTCCGCATGTCCCATGGGGATCCGGGTGTTCGGGGAGTCGTAAGCTTGATTCCACCGGGACTCGAGTCGTCATTGGAGGGATCTCATCCTGAAGCGACCACTGGGAACTAGGCACGCCAGCGATGAAAGGTGACCGAGGAGACGTAGCCACGATTGGGCTGGAAGTTCTTCTCGTCTCAGAAAAGGTCTTACGACCTTTCTCAGCCTTGCTATCCTGTCGTCTGATGGGAAGGCTTTGTGGAGATTGGTGTCTATAATCATGCCTAAGTATACCAGCCTTTGAGTGGGAAGCAGGGAAGACTTCTCGAGATTTACCATGATCCCAAGATCTTAGCAAAGTCTCAGAAGTTTGAATCGGTGTTGAAGAATTGTTGACACCAAGTCTGCTAAGATTAGCCAGTCGTCCAGATAACGGAGGAGACGGATGCCAACCCTGTGTGCCCAAGATGATACTAGGGTGAACACTCTGGAGAAGACTTGTGGTGCTGTGGAAAGACCAAAGCACAGCACCTTGAACTAGTACTTTCTGTTGTCGAGGCTGAATCTTAAGTACTTCCTTGAAGACAGATGGATTGGAATCTGGAAGTACGCGTCATTTAGATCCAGTGTGCACATGAAGTCTTGCGGTCTTACTGCTAGTCTGACAGAGTCTCCCGTCTCCATGCTGAACGGAGTTTGTTTGACAAACTTGTTCAGAGCTGAGAGGTCGATGACTGGTCTCCAGCCTCCAGACGCCTTCTTTACAAGAAAGTGTCAACTGAAGAAGCCTGGGGATCCGTTGAGGACCTCTTGGAGAGCCCCCTTCTTCAACAGGGTCCGGACTTCTGCCCGAAGGGCTTGCCCCCTTGCCGATCCCATGGCAAGGGAGTTCAATGACACTGGATTCGTAGTCAGGGAAGGTAGAGATGTTATAAACGGGACACAATACCAAAGACTGATCACGGAGATTTTCCAGGAATCGGCCCCGAGTTGCTTCCACCTGTTTGCGCAACTCTGTAGGCCTTCCCCCACTGGTAGAAATACAGGGGGACTGCCTATTCTAGCATTTGCAGCCTTGGCTGCTCCCTCTAGGATTTTTGCCTCCCCTGGAGGACTTTTTGCCCAAGGACTTGGACACCATTGTCTTCACTGCAGTTGTTGTCATAGTAGTCTTGGCTGGATGGGAGGCTTATAGGGCTTAGACGTTAAAGCCCTATGGAGGAGAGAGTCTTGAAGTGACTTCCTCCACCTCTCAGCAGCATGTTCCACATCCTTAGACTCGAACAGAACAGACCTCTCTATGGAAGAATGTCTGAGCCTATTGATCTTGGCGCTAGGGACATTTTGGTGGAATCTCTCAGCTACTGCATCCTGACGTTTCAGGATGGTATTTGCCCACAAGTTCAAGACTTGGTGGGCCAGAAACTCGATCGTGCGAGTACCTGAGAAGAGGAAGGTTTCCACAGCTTTCCTGGTACATTCTTTGGAGAAATCCTCAGAAATTATCAGGATACCTAAGGTCCCCAACCAGATATCAAGCCACGAAGTAGCTTGCATAGCACACTTCGCGACCTCCTGGTTGAGGATCTCGGCTGCCGAGAATGAGACCTGCCGGTTGGAGTGTCTCAAAAGAGGGTTAGCTCTTCCAGCAAGTGGTGAAGTGGGGGAGCTAAACAAGGCTCCTCCAGGATCTCAAAGTACCTCCTCTGCTGTACGCAAGGAGGTGGGAGGAGCTTGTTGGTGGTACAGAAACGGTTGGAGGAGGACATCTCGGGAGCTGTACAGCGATCTTGTCCCTGGTACTCTTTACCCCTTGAGACCAGGGCAGGGCTGCACTGGTCTTGGAGGGTTTTTGAGTACCAAACATGCGGTCTAGAACAGTGTCTTTGCCCTCTTGAGGGGGATCTCTAGGTCAGACAACCCGTTGAGAGCCCTCACTAGAGTCAGAACCTGCCAAACTGCGTGTTCTGACTCCTGCTGGTCTCCTCCTGTTGTAGGACTTAGAGCGAAGTCTCCATCTATCCCCTAAAGGCTCTTCTTGGGGAGAATCACAGACATTCCCTGAGTGGCTGGCTGGCTCCATCCTAGCCCTAGTGGAGGATTTAGGCAATGTTTTGGCGTCTTTGGATTCCTTCCGGGGAAGGATGTAAGACTAACAAAGAAGAGGGTGGCATGTCCCTTCTATTCCCGGACTGTGTGGAACTCTCGGCGTGAAGAGAGGTTTCCTCCATTGGTGCGATGGGGGAAAATCTTCGCGCGATTCCCTTGGTGACGGGAGATCTTCGTCTGAAATCGAAGGAGAGCTAGTCAGAGGAATAGGAGGAACTTGCCTTGAAGGTTTGGAGTCAGTTTCGCCCTCGGGGAAGTGACCGCGTCCAGAATTCCTCTTTTCCTCTTCAACGGGGTAGAGGAAGGCATGGTTCCGTGTCCCAGATCAGAGAGGACAGGCTTAAAGCCTGAGTTACGGCTCTGACTAGGGCACTGAACCAGGGCTGTTAGCTAACAGACGCACCGTCAGACATACCCCCGGCAGGGAAAGGGATTGAAGGATCCCTGGGAGGAATCACTGGAATGGGTGGGTTCGTCTTCAGTAGCTTTGAGATCCTGAACCCATCTGCATGTTTCCCTTCTCCCACAATGCGAGGTGGTATGCAGTTGAGGGGAGGGGAATGAGGCAATGGCGACCTTGCCGGACGCCGTTCCTTGTGATGTGCAGGCTTGCACGCGGGAGACTTAAGGCGCACGCCCGGGAGAATATTCGCGCGTGCGGGAGTGCAGGAGAATCACGATCTGCTCGCAGGAGAGTATTAGCGCGCACATGCGGAAGAGAATGTACCCTAGCGCACGGGCGCGCAGTGGACTCACAATGGGCGCGCGGGAGAATGTTAGCGTGCATCCTTAGGAGATGGATGGCGCGCGTGTATACTTGTGAGTGCGTGTAGGAGAAGATTGGCGCGCATGTGAGCACTGGCGCGTTGATAAGGCACAGGTGAGGGTAGCATGGCTGCTGATTCATCTCTGAACTTGCGTGCAGGAGAAAGTTGGCGCGCAGGTTTTACCTGGCGCGTAGGTTGGCACGCAATATGGCGCTCAGGAGAGCATGATATAGGGTGCGTATGCTGGCGAGCAGGAGAGCGTTGGAGCGCAGGGGAGCACTGGCGTGCAGGTGAGTGCTGGCGCACAGGAGATCGAGGGCGTGTAGGCACAGGGCGTGTCGGTGCAGGAGAGCCCTGGCACGCAGGAGATCGTTGGGGCGTGTGCGCATGTGGGCGCATGTTGGCACGTAAACGCTTTAGGTTGATGCCCTGTGTTAGGGCGAGCAAGACCTAGCCTTGTTAGGCCCTTGCAGGAACGGCGATGGCAGGTCGGCAGGTCTGTCGGGTGGAAGGTCGACGACGTGTCCTTTAAAAGGACAACCTTCCACCGAAGGAGATCGCGAACGATCTGCAGAGAGGTCCAGGACCGATGCAGGTGCAGTGATGGAAGATCAGTCTAGAGGCTCCCCTGCGGAGGACTGCATAGACGACTTTGATCCAGAGAGGTGCCTCCTCACCGCAGGTGAAGGAAGCGACTTCCGACGGATGCGCCCTCTGGGGGCCATTGGATCAGCAAGCTGACCGTCAGCAGCCCTCCGAAGAGGAATCTCTGTAAGTGAACTCTCCCGAGGAGAAGAAACACTACCAGGAGAGACTGAAGGTGAACTTAGTTTCCCCCTCGGAGGATGGTCAGGGACGGGGTAAACTAAGCCGTCAGCTACCGTAGAGTCTGGAGTGGCAGAGGAGAAGGGTGACTCCACATGAGACACCTATGACACAACAACGTCGACGAGAGTCAGGGGATGAACCTCTGATGGAGACGATGATTGCTTGACATATAATCAAGCAAAACCTCCTTGGAGGGCGAACCCGTGAACCCCAAGGAGGACCATAACTGAAAGAGGGAAGTTAGTGACACGGCCTCACCTGGGGGGAGAGGTGGAGCTGCTTCGCCTAGCGAAGCAATGTCATCTCTCGAGACCCGAAGTTGGACAGAAATACTTCAGTCTACGCTACTACTCGACGGTCTCTCGAAAGAAACCGACCGAGCAGGAGCTTTGGAGGAGGTTTGGGCGACGGAAGAAGTGGCCTTGGGTTTTTCTTCCTTCAAAGCAACCTTCGAAGGAGAAACATCCCGCTTGGACTACTTCCGCCGTTGCGAAACCCTCTCTCACTGGGAGGCAGACTACTCCCTACACTTGTTAACACTATCACACCGTTGGCCCCTACAAGAAGGACAAAGGGTTTGAGGATCCGTCTCGACCGCCGACATCAATGTTCCACAGGGGCGGTCGGGAAAACCAGGGCAGGTGTGCATGGTCACAGAGGCCAACTTCATGTACACAGTATCTAGAAAAAGAAAGAAAAAGCATTAATGGCTGCCAATATGACGGGTGAGGATGAGAGCGGACACGAGCCGAGAGCAAAGTGAGCTCAAGCACAGGTGAGGGGGGAGTAGCACGCTACCCTCCCTACCACCCTAACTAGCGGTGTGGGTAGAAAACCCTCGTTAAAAATAATGGCGCCTCATTTCAGCTACGCCGAAAGTAATACCCCTATTAAATAGCGTGGTTTGTATTCCAGTTATGGAACAAATGCCTTTTGGTAGGGCATTAGCCTAGCTACTTTGAATAACAGATTGAATTATGACTCAATGGAGTTAAGAATAACTACACAGTGAATGAATGATAATTGTGTTAAATGTTGCACATGTAAGAGATTGAGTATGGTAAGGAAACTTCTATGTACAAGACAACCTCACAAGAACACTATGACAAACTTTACTTTACTTGTTTTAAGCAAAAGTTATGTAGAAGGATATATGATAAAGTAGTTATGATAAATTCTTGGTAAAAGTTAAGTACAGTAGAGTGTAATACGATGAATAAGTTACAAGTTTAGACAAAACCCTATTTTCCATGGAATATTTTAGTTTAAGTTTTAAATTTGTTTTGTAAGCAGCAGTCTTATTGTTTCAATATAAATTAAGTGAAATAGTAAAACTATACTGCAATTCATTACTGATTGAAGACAGTCAAGTCCTGAAAAATGAAAATCATTAGTTTTTATTATTGGGTAATTGGTCCCTTATGCCCAACAGTATGCTCTGCCTCCCAATCAACATTTGACATGCATTTCTGCACTAAGTAGAACAGAAATTTGTTTCAAGACTTGAAATTTTAGTGTTTGTTTAAGGAAATAGGTGCAGTGATTTTTTCTCATTTACCAAGTTTTAAAATACAGTACAATTATATGCAGCATTATAAATGGACTGAAAATTAGCACCAAAATTAAGCTTGATTCTTTGAATTTCATAAGGTGTATTCTAAGTACAGACATTTTTACTCCCTTCAGGCCCAGGGGATATAATCTACATTTAATATTCGTTATTCTATCTTATAATTCATCAAAATAAGATTTTAAAAAATATGTAAAACAATATATCGATAGCAATGGTATTTTCATTTTAAAGTAAATTTTTAAATATACTTACCTGGTAGTTACATATAGTATATACAGTATAGCTTAATCCCGCCGATTCGTTACGCGCACGGCAGAAATTTAAGATTCGCGGCAATCGCCGACAGGTGGCCAGGTGATCATACCTGTGCTCCCTCTATCCAGGTACCTGGAACCATTCCCATTTGTCCTCAGAAAATCCATGCCCCTGTTTTCAGAGGGGAGGAGGGAGGGACCTTTTATTTATGTAACTACCAGGTAAGTATATTTAAAATTTATTTTAAAATAAAAATACCATTTTTAAATATGTAACTTCCCTGGTAGTTACATATATTGTATGTAGCTGATTGACACCATTGGTGGTGGGTTAGAAAACTGCAACACCGTCGGGAATTTGTATAATTATTAATCGCTACAAATTAGCTGGACCAATAATCTGGTTCCTACCTGACAAGGAAGCTGGCTTCAAAGTTATCCTGCCTCATTTGCCTGCATTCCTAGAGAGACCAAGCAATCCACCCAGGGGGCTGTAAAACTCTCTGTGGGGTTGCCACACAGTCCTTGACCTTAACATGACTAGACCACCACCCCTGCTATCCTGGCATAGCCATGGACAATGATAAGACCACCTGACCCAAAAACACACTCCATAAAACCTATCTTAGACTTGCATCCCAGACTGTGAAAGGTTGCAACAACCTTCACAGACAACCTGTGATATCAAGTTCAAGAAAAAAGCAAGGGTATATAATAAAAGGTTATAGTTTAGAGGCAGTAGTACCGTCTCTAACTATGGTGGCGGAGGCAACGTACGGACCCAGGGAACAACAATCCTCATATTGAGTCTGTACCTCTTTAAGGTAACAATCTGCGAAGATTGACTAGCTTCGCCAGAATGTCGCTTCCAAAATTGATTTCATAGACTTGTTGTGTCTATAAGCTATCGAGTCGCCACAGCTCTTACTTCATGTGCTTTGACTTTGAGGATTGGAAAGCTTTTCTCGTCATAGTTCAGGTGAGCTTCCCTTATTAAATCCTTTATAAAGAACGCCAGTGCATTCTTTGACAAGGGTAACGAAGGTTTCTTCACCGAGCACCAGTAGTTATCTGCCTGTCCTCTGCAGATAAAATTTTAGGGCACTCACTGAACAAAGGCCTCTCTCCTTTTCCCGTCCTACTAAATGAGATAACCCTGGAATGGTAAAGGATCTGGGCCATGGCTGCAAAGGATTCTCATTCTTGGCGAGAAAACCTAGTTGTAGAGAGCAGACTGCATTCTCTCCATTGAAGACCACCTTTTTGCTAATGGCTTGCAATTCTCCAATCCTCTTGGCTGTCGCCAACGCAACCAGGAATAGGGTCTTCTTAGTAAGATCCTTTCACGAAGCCTTATCGAGAGGTTCAAACCTGCTCAAGGTTAAAAACATCAGGACTACATCCAAATTCCAAGACAGGGTTGGGTTGTCCTTCCTCTTAACTGTCTCAAAGGATCTTATGAGGTCTGAGAGATCCTTGTCTCCTGACACGTCAATATGTCTGTGACGGAAGATGGAGGCTAGCATGCTGCGGTATCCCTTGATGGTTGATACTGCTAGTTTCTCTTGTGTTCTTAAATGTAACAGAAAATCTGCCAGTTGAGTAAGAGAGGTACTGGAAGAGGAAATGTTAATTCTGCACAATTCTCTGAACATGTCCCACTTAGATTGGTACACCTTGATTGTGGACGTCCTCCTCGCTCTCGTGACTGCTCTTGCAGCTTCCCTTGAAAAGCCCTTCGTTCTTGTCAGTTTTTCGATAGTCGAAAGGTAGTTAGATTGAGAGCGAGAAGATTTTGATGGTATCTCTCTATGTGTGGCTGTCTGAGTAGATCGTTCCGACAAGGTAACGATCTGGGGGTGTCTACTAGCCACTCCATCACTTCTGTTCTCCAGGGTCTCATGGGCCAAAACGGAGCTATCAGGGTCATGCGGGCGTTGTTCGACTCTCTGAACTTTTTCATGACTCTGTCTAGGATCTTGAATGGGGGGAAGGCGTACGTATCTAGTCCTTCCCACTCCATGAGGAAGGCGTCCACTGCCACTGCTTCCTAGTCTGGGACTGGAGAGCAATAAACTGGTAACCTCTTTGTTCTCTGCGTCACGAAGAGGTCTATTGAAGGTTCTCCCCACAGATTCCAAAGACTGCTGCACACCTTGTGATGCAGGGTCCACTCTGTCGTGAGAACCTGTCTTCCTCTGCTGAGAAGATCCCCTCTGACATCCTTCTCTCCCTCTATGAAGCGGGTTATCAGAATTATATTTCTCGCTTTTGCCCACAGTAGGAGATCTTGTTGCCTTGTAAAGGGAATCCGAACGAGTGCCTCCCAGTTTCCTGATGTAGGCCAACACTGTGGTGTTGTCTGCGTTGACCTGAACTAACTTGTTCTGGACTTCCTCCTGGATGTGCATTAGTGCTAGATGAATGGCCACCAGTTCCTTGACATTTGTATGCCATTCCTTCTGAAAATCTTCCCACAGACCCAAGATCTCGCACTTCCCCAGTGTTGCACCCCACCCCATGTCTGATGCGTCTCAATACAACACTAGGTCGGGGTTCTTCTATTGAAGTTCGAGGCCTTCTAGGAGTTTGTTGGGGTCGTCCCACCAACTCAACTGATTCCTGATTCCCAGAGGGATCGGAATCCACGTCTCTAGGTCTTGGTCTCTTGTCCAATATCTTGACAGATGGAATTGCAGTGGACGTAGATGAAGTCTTCCCAGGGATATGAATTGCTCGATTGAGGAGAGGGTCCCCAGCAGACTCATCCATTCCCTCACAGAGCAGGTCCTTCTCCCTAGGAAGCGCTTCACTTTCCTTAAGCATTCTAGAATGCGTTTCGGGGCTAGAAAAGCCCGAAAAACCACTGACTGAATCCTCATCCCCAGGTAGATGATGTCTTGTGAAGGCATCAGTTGTGATTTGGCCAGATTTACAACCAGACCTAGCTGTTGCGTCGTGGACATTGTCGCTCGTAGATCCTCCAGACACTTTCCTTGTGACCTGGCTCTGATTAGCCAGTTGTCCAGGTACATTGATATTCGTACCCCTTTCAGATGTAACCAGCGAGCCACGTTCGCCACCACTCGAGTGAAAACGTAAGGAGCCGTGCTTAGTCCTAAACAAAGTGCTTTGTTCTGTTAAGTAGTTGCGTGGTGTACGAATCTCAGAAATTTTCTGTAGTTCGGGTGAATTGGGACATGAAAGTACGTGTCCTGCAGATCTATTGACATCATCCAGTCTCCTTGTCTGGTGCCTGCTAAGACTGACGCAGATGTCTCCATAGCCAACTTGACTTTGCTTACATACTTGTTCAGTGGACTTGCGTCCAGAACTGGTCTCCAACCCCCCGAGTTCTTGGGAACCAGAAAAAGTCTGTTGTAAAATCCCTGACGAGGGGTCCTCTACCACTTCTATTGCTGCTTTTGACAGCATCTGGATTACCTGCTCTTGAAGAGCTGCTGCCTTGCTCCCCGAGTATGTAGCTGTCAACTCTAACGGCTCTGGCGAAAGAGGAGGCCTTCTTAGGAAGGGGATTTTGTATCCCTCCTTCAATACATCGACTGTCCAGTCGTCCGCTCCCCTTTGGCTCCACTCTTGCTAGTAGTGGGATAACCTGGCTCCCACGTATATCTGGAGGTTGTAAAGCTCATTTTCTGGTTTTGGGTTGCTGCTTTGTGTATTTACGAGGTTGTCCTCCAGCAGCCATTCTCTGACTTCCTCTCGAAAGGGCCCTCCCACGAAAGGGCTGGCGCGTGGGAGGAGCTTCCTTCTCCTTCCTGGCTAAAATGTTTGCTGGAAGAACTTTCTTCGCAGTCCTGGTAATTAGATCTTGCGTTGCTTATTGTACTAGAGCTGCCCTTCAAATCCTTCACTACATCAGAAGGGAAGAGATGATTGTTTAAGGGAGCATATAAGAGCTCTGCTCTCTGAGCGAGTCAATTCTGACGACAGGAAAAAACACAGCATGGCTCTTTTCTTAATAATACCTGCCGTGAAAAGGGATGTGAGTTCGACCGTCCCGTCCCTCACGGCTTTATCGAGACAGGCAATAAAGTGCATCTGCGTCTCGTTCTTTTCGTCTATGACATCTGCGAGGGCTCCGAGAATCCAGTCCATCAAGCTGAAGACTTCAATTGTTCTGAAGATGCTTCAGCAAGTGATCTATCTCCGATGTGGACCACATAACTTTAGCCTTAGTCATGGCTGATCTACGCAAGGCGTCGACGAGTCTAGAGAAGTCCCCTTGGGAGGAGGCAGGAACTCCCAAATCGAGAGCCTCCCCAGTCTCATACCACACACTGGATCTAGAAGCCAATCTCGTAGTGGGGAAGGAAAAGGTTGTTTTTCCCTGTTCCTTTTTCTAGAGAATCCAATCGTTCAGTGTAGAAAAAGCCCTCTTCACTGATCTGGCTAACACTGTCTTCTTGAAGGAGGAAGGTTTCTGGGGTCTACCCTTCAAAAACTGAAAGGGCAGGCTCCGAGGTACAGCCTGCTGAAAGTCATCCGGATATAAGTCCACCAAACCTGTAAGTAATCTTTTAAGATCTGCTACATGAAGAATTTCTTACGTCTCCTCCTCTGAGATCTCCAAAGGATTAGCGATCTCCGATGTAGAACGAGTGGGAGAATCACACGCCTCGTTTTGCTTGCTTGCCTCCCGTATGCTGCGAGGTTATGTCACGATCCTTGTCGCCTCCCGAAACGCGTCCACATCGCTGCGAGGGAGCATCCATAAGCGCTGCAACTTGCCGCGAGTCCGCGTCTTGCTGGCTATTAGCGTCTCGCTCCGACCTTATTCTCTTCCTAGGTCTGTTGACGTCCTTAGGTTCCTTCTTGCAAGCTTCCTCTGTAAGTCCTTGCGACTTGTAAACGTCAAACGGGGACATAATGGACTGTTGAAGCTCTGACAGGCATACTGCTTGCGGTGCATCCTGCATGCATCCAGCCTGCTGCAAGGGAGCGTCACGATCCTTGTCGCCTCCTGTAATGCGTCCAAATCGCTGCAAGGGAGCATCCACAGTTTCAGAAACCCTAGCTGGGGTCTTCTGGCAAAGAAGAGGTAAAGTCCCTTGCGACACCTCCTAATCCGGGGGAGGGGGAGAAGCGTGAACCGATGTTAAGTGCATGTCTTCTTCCTCCGACAAGCTATGTGTCCTACGCCTCTGTTTAGGTGCGGACACATCGTCTTCCTCCGACAGGAATATATCCGGAGAGCTTCAATTGCTACACGAGGGTTGCTGGAACGTAACAGGGAACCTATGTCTCTTGAGAGGTCTCGACTGAAGAGGTTGTCGTCAACCGCGACTAGGTCTTGCATCTTCCAAAGAAGACTAACACTTCCTCCTCTCGCCTTTCCTGCGCCAAGGGGGAGCATCCTGGGATGCATCAACAGGATCGCTCGAGGGGACGTCCGTTCGCTGTTCAACGTCTCTCACCTCCCTTAGCCTGTCGACTTTCCTTCTCCCAGGGGTTGGGGAGCATGGAAGAGGTCCAGGGCTAGGAGCATGACAGACACGAACGGACGCACCCTCCACTGCACTATCACTATCCCCAAACTTGCGTTGCAAACTACGCACTGCCCTCCACATCACTTCCTTATCTGAAGTAAGGGATTGCACTTTCACCCCCAAGGCAGAGATAGCAGCCATAATATCCTTCATAGAAGGCTCACTTACCTCCGACTCCATAGGTGGGTCTGGTACTACAACCTTAGGGCTAAGATCAGGAATACTAGTATTATGCAAGTTAAAAAGGACTCGACTATCAGAAGAGCTATTAGACAGAACACTCGACGATCTAGCTCTCCTAAGTCTGTCCTTTTCCAATCGCCTAACATAGCGATCATACTCTCTCCACTCTCTCTCAGATAACTTTCACACTTATTACATCTGTTATTAAATGAACACACATGACCTCTGCAATTCTTACATATTGATTGGGGATCAAGAGTAGTTTTTGGAAGCAGAGTCTTGCAACCCTTAACACACCTTCTAATAACAGTCAGCCATTTTGAAAAACTAGAAAACCAGTTAAAACTAACTGTTCAAGTCGAAAAGACCAACAAAATCTTTCTTATCTGAGTGAAAAGTAAATAGGGAAAATCCAATATCAGCGAAAGCCATCAACAAAAATCCAAACAATGGGTACTTCACCAATTTGTAGACAAAACAAACCCACAACGTAGAGCGAATTCCCAACGTGTTGCTGGAACGACGGCAGGGAATTTCTGAGGACAAATGGGAATGGTTCCAGGTACCTGGATAGAGGGAGCACAGGTACGATCACCTGGCCACCTGTCGGCGATTGCCGCGAATTTTGAATTTCTACCGTGCGCGCGACAAATCGGCGGGATTAAGCTATATATATGTAACTACCAGGGAAGTTGCATATTTAAAAATCAAATTTATTCAGCTAAGCTATATAGTGCACACATTCAAATTTTTAGCACTATTTTTCGTGCTAAGATGAGTCAAGTACAGTATGAAATCACAAAAAGATGTGTAATTATTAATCAAAATTCAACAGAAATATAAAATAGAGGTATAACATGTTTTATTGTAAGTGATTGCTCCATACATTGTTCATATTTTGATCATGTACTGTACTGTATTCTGAAATTCTAGGATTTATGCTAACCTTTACTTAACTAAGTCTACTAACGTAGAAATGGGCGGCTGCATTGCTTCACGGTTTAACATTATGCACGTACTGTATGTGCAGTCCCTATGTACTACGAGGCCAAATAAAAGTATTCTTTCCATATATGGCAACAATTTAATCTACTAATTGGCCATTCTTAGGGATGACTTACTTAACTCAGCTTATCTCGAAAACTCATGATGCTAAGATATTTTTTTTAAGTTTAGCAGTATAGCTGAATAATCCTTCCCATTCAGTTATATACTGCATTGCATAGTTTTAAATTTGTTCCAAAACAAATAAAAACCTTCATAATTTATGCATAGGAGATAACAGCGAAGGTAGAGAACCCAGTGCTTTAAATTTTTATACCGAGGAGTAAACCGGTGGCCGGTTATTACTGGTCAGGAGTGGGAAAGGACTGACCTTCTCTTTGCCTACTGAACAGTAACTTTGATAGCAGCCGTCATAAGGGAACAAATATTTTTTCACTAGCCGGAGATTTTGGCAGTTTATCGCTTTCCAGTGCACTGTATTTTCTTCTGTACTCTTGCACACTTGTTTCAGGCAATGACGCTAACAGCGTCTTGGGACATTGTCCTTAGGTCGGATGATAGCATGTCTCCCACGATTCAAACAGCTGGCCAAACAGTATCAGAAAGAAAACGTTTCCTTCCGGAGGAATACTGCACAGAATCCTTCTTTGAATACATACACTTACGAGCAATGTCTTCAAGCGAGCAAACACTATTGAACCAACTTTTCCCGTCTGGACTGCAACACTGATCATCAGATTTTGTGTGCGTTCAGCTTGATTTTTAGCAACTTTAGAGAGTTCTTAACTAGTGAGCATGCTCACCCCTGTGGAGGAGACGTGATTAATGCTAGCATTCCACACATGCACTCCCTATGGGATTTGAGCCCCACCAAAGGATCCATGTTGATGAGCAACATGTCCCTCAACGCACGCTCAGGCATGAACACATATCCCTACTTGAGTACATACACACACTCACCCGAATACAGTAAACGCTTTCAACAGAGTACACGCTCTCACCTGAGTGCTACTCTCACCTGAGTGCTACTCTCACCTAAACATGCTAGCACTTTGGAGCCTATGTAAGTCTTTCATCAAACACGTTGGCATGGCTGTACAGTACACACATCTGAACACACACGTAGGGTAACTAACCTTACTAGACCCCTGGCGTGTGCTCAGCCTATTTTTTCTTTACGAGTGGGTTACAACGCGTCACTCTCAAGCACCTCACAAAATCCATGACATGTCCCTACAGTGAACATGTTTAGGATTCAGCGAAAGTTTAAGGTCTCTTTGAGAAGACTTTACACCTATGAGTGCTAGAACGCAGGCCTTAACACATGCGCTCTCCGGCCCGCACACACAATTATGATTGGCAGATCTATAAGTTAGACCTCCCCGGCTACCATTAACGTCCAGTTATTCTTCGGGGTGATCCTCACCCTCGAGATTACCCGAAGTAATTTCTTTCCTCAACAACTACTAATTATCGCCGATAGAATTTGAATTGATCTTGCACTCCCTCTCTCTCTCTCTCTCTGTCCTTGGAATAGAAGAAATCACAATAGGGAATGTTTTCAATCATCCTTGGAACAAAAAAGGCCATTCAGATCCAGTCTATTTACACCTAGAAGAATAGGTGGTTTCCATCTAACCCCTTTTCCTCCTCTTTGGAAGGCTTATACCTAAAAGAAAGCCATGACCTTTGGCTAGCATCGAATAGATCTTCTAGTATACTGTACAGTACCTGAAAAAAATTCAAGCTTTTCAAGAGATCATGACAAGATCCAGACCTGATTGATCTCCCAAAAGGGATATACAGTACTGTACAGTACAATATTGTTCTATACTGTACTCAGATTGCATAGTTAGGGAAAATACAAATTACTTTTAAAATTTGTGATATTCCCTGAGTGTTCTCCCAAAGGGAGATATAGTACTGTATATTGCTCACGTCCCAAACGAATTTGCAATATTACACTTGTGTGTTCAGCTATCGCAAGGAAGCAAAGATAGCAGGCGTACTTATTTGAAACATTTGCCCTCACAGAATGATAAAGAAACATGTTAGGGTTATATTTCCCATGTATGCAGCTTTTATTTGATGCCTTCTGCAGAGATAGACTTTTGTAAGAGCACTTATTTGTACCTTAAGTCCCCTCGTCTCAAGAATATAATCAGTTAGCTGACTTTGTCCACACTGAAGAAAATGGGGCTACTGACCTTCACTTTCTTTTTGGATGATTAGTCCTTTAAAACAGATCGATAGGATATTCATACGAGTACCTCCAACTGCTTCTCTCCCTGTGGGAGTGACAGTGTTGGCCAGTTCTTCACCGAGGACAAAGAAAACAAAAACTTGCATGCTATAGGGATTTCTCCTCAGTTGCTTATGACTGCGATCACCTTTTGGAAGGAAAATACTCATGCTCCCTATAGCAAGAACCCTTTGGAACACCACCACGATGCGAGCCTCCTTTGGAACGCCACCATACAAGCTTGCGATGTGAGCACTGTTTGGAACGTTACCTCTTTTTGTTCATTATAGCTAACTTGTTAGCAATCACTCACCCTTAAAATAGCTCCATCTCTCCAATAAGAGCAATACTGTACTAGGTATGCTACTGGGTGTTTGCATACTCTGGAGAGAGCGCTATTACACATGTGCACGATCACTAGGCAAAACCTTAACTGCTCAGGTCATTAACAATCGATTGTGCATCCTCTAACCTGCTCGCGATCGGTCGTTCATACTCTTACACGGTCGCGATCGAACATGCATCCTCTCACCACCTGTCTGCTAGATTACACTCAAATGGAGATAATGCTACTAACCCTCTCACTTATTCCCACAAAAATACAACCCAAAGGAAGGCCTAAGGTTATATAGTTCACAAAATTGTAATGATACACACCACCTTAACATAGCCCTTAAACAAGAACTAGCACACCATTGAGAGGTGACTTTCCCTCACCTTCAACAGACCCATCTGCCAGCATAGTTTTTGCAGAAATGGCTGGAACATCTCGATCTAAATGGTTGTCTCCACTTGCAGTCCATTCAATAGGAGTTGAAGAGACAGAAACATTCCTCTATCATTGATTCCGAAAGGAGATTGTCCCAGACTTTATCTAGAATGATACTGTAAGGACGAACCATTTGAAGGGCTCGCCCCTGCTAACGCATGCACCAGAACTTCATCGGTTCATGGACGCAACAAAATATGCAGTTGAGCTTACTTCCTACAACGCTTAAAGTCTGCACAAGGGAACAACTGGATATGTCAATCCTATTTCAAAGTGATGGGGCTTTGAGAGGCTCTTTTCACACTCCAACAACTTAACCCTCTTTTGACTGGTCACTCGGTGAGGTAAGGTGTAAATAAGCGATGACACCATTTTTGAGACATAGGTAACAAACTGCTGTGGGTGGTACAATACTGTTTCTCTGCAGCTTTGCCAGCTGATAGTAGAGATCACGAGTGGGCGGTGCTCGACCCGATCACTCTAACAGCCCACTTACTCCTGGCAAAAGTACATCGGTGGCGGACAAACCGAGCAGGAGGATGAAGATCATTGGCATATAACAGTCCTCAGATGGCAAGCTAGACCCCGACTTTGAAGGGTTCTCAGATAGTTGACCAGTTTGCAATCTCACTAATCAAAAGCTTCTGATATTCTGCTCAGCAATGTCTGATCCAGAAGCAGTATTTAAGAATACTGTACCTCCAAGTATCCTTATAAGGAGTGTCTTGAATCAAGTCTGGTCCACTCCCAACTCAATATAGCAGAATGGTACCCAGACCTTCTACTCGTCTTGATAAGAGACTCTGAGGGTATTACAGTATCTCCTCTCTCTGAAATGGTTTGCCAACCACACGCCCATAGATCCCAAGTTGGTGGAATCCCTTTGGCTTCACGTGTGGAGGTTATCCAGCATCTCACAGAGACAGACTTTTCACACGAAGTTGAGCGAGAGATGTCGGGATACTTCCTGGAATCATCAACTTCTGTATGCCAAACTAGGTGGGACATCATCAGTGGTTGGGAAAAGGGGCTTTCTCCTCCCAAGAATCTCTATGCCATGGTTAGCTGAATTTTTACTTTATCTCCAAAGATAAAACTATGCTCAGTATTGGCAGTGATAGGCCATCACTCTCTTCAAAGTCAGGAGTTGATGTTACCACTTCAGCAGAATTCTCCATACTCATATGGAGTTCTGAACTGTCTTATCCTCTGAGAGGTGAGACCACCACACTCAGACATTAATAAGGTCTTGCGGTCTATGAACCGTTGAGGCTTACCTCAGAAAGGAAGCTTGCCTTAACTTCCCAAAAAGGTATTAGCAAATTTCAAGGGCTCTTCTTTAGCGTCACTCATACCAAATGCAAGAGACAGTTTGCGTCTTCCTTTATCCAAGTTTTCAATTCCATGGTTCTTTTGTCTCGGATCACGAGCCTTAGAAATGTAACCAATAATCTCTGTCACCTACTTTTGGTTTCTGTGGCACTTGACCACTACCTTGAACATATACAAACAACTTGACCCCACCTGCAGCCCCTCTTCTTCAACACAATGAGAGTGATAAGGTGACTAAATACAATCTCTTGGCTGAGGGAAGTCACTGACTGCAGCCATTTGGCAACCTCACCACCTGCTCCAGGTGGAGCTCAGGGTAAATCTCATGATATCAGGGGAGTAGCTACAACCCTGTCATTATGTAAGAATCTCTCTATTGAACAGGTACACCAGGCAGGCGTTTGGAAACACCAGACGACATGTAATGTCCCTTACTGGTCGGAATCGACCTACAGGTCCCTAAATATCTTTTTGCTAGGACCTGCAGTAACTACACAGTAGGTGGTATAGCTGCCTCTGATCCTTTTGCAGGACTTTTTAACACCAGATAAAGAATGTGTGTTAGACTGGGATGAAAATTAAGATTGATTGGCCTTCTCTTTTCACTTTCATCTTCGCCTCTGTTGGGGAACAGCATTGGAAACCCTGTCAGCTTGAATCAATTTGTTTGAAGGCAAGACCACTTTAATTGTAGCTTTTCTATTAGCCTACATGGTATAAAATTCTCATTTCACACACTCCTTACGAGGGGGAGTGTGTTGTAACCAGATAAACTCACTCGTATACATATGACTGACGGTTGGAACCAAGATAACCCACTGATATACATATGCCTTGTGGTTACGACAGATAATTTCAGCTCTGCATCCTTTGCTGCACGGGCCATAAACCTGCTGGTACTGTCAAACTACCGGTGCACAAGGTGTAAAAGAACCTTAGTTCTGCACCACATGTAAGGAACCGAGTTCTTGGTAACCGAGGGTAAGTTTCTAGCCAGTTGGAAGGAGCCTTTTTCCACCTAAGGATGAGTCTATGCAAAGGACAAAGGTTTGTATTATGTCAGAACAAATAACAAATTTAGAGGGATTTTGGATTTTTCCTAAATTTACAAACCTGAGTCCCTCACTCTCACTTTCCTACCATCACCTACCCCATAGAAAGTCCCAGCTGCTCAAGCAGAGGGGTAGTGCTTCCCCGCTCATGGCCAGTATTTACCGGCTAGCCTACTTGTTTACACCTCATTATAAAAACTTTACCTGCCATGTTCTCTAGCCTTGCTGTTATCTCTCTTATGTAAAGGACTCAGGTTTGTATAGTTAGAACAATACAAATTACTGTTATGAAAAATTTATCGCATTTTGTAAAAATCCTGAGTAAAAATGCTTGAAAACAAAAATACCAGATGTAGATTACATCACATAATACTGACAAAATTAAAAAATACCCAGGAGTAAAATATGTCTCATGGGATTTTCCTTTGCACAAGTATATGTGCATTCCCATCAAAATAAAGTCTGCTGAAAATCACTGGTCATTACTATCGCAATGCAGTGCATGAGAAAAATGACTCCAGCTTTAAAACAAGCTCAAACTCCCATAAACACAATGAAGTGAGTTACCAATGCCAAGCATTACCATGCAGGCCACAGTATAGAGATATCTAACCAGACGGATATATGGCACGCAGTAACTTAAAACCAGGGGGAAAAAATCTCCCAAAGCATACCTTATTTAGATAAAAGTTTAAATTCATTCAAATGTTGGAGGTACCTCTCCTCTCTCAGTTCAGCCCTAGTTACATTTCATGATATACAGTACTATACTGCAAGATAAATAATATGCGAACAAATACTCTTCAATATATGATAATTTTAACATGACTATATAGCTGGTTCCATAGGGTATACAATCTAATACAGTATTCCAAACCTAATATGAAAGGTATATTGCACAACACATATACAATATCTACAATATCTGTCAAAAAACAATGAATTAAAATGGTTAAAAGTACAAAATTAATATTACTGCTAGGACTACACGAACAGTATTTAACCACACTAGGTGTAAGAAATCAAGGCTTTCAAGGATACAGCATCAGATAAAGAATATCTCAAACTGATAAAAAATTATGAACTAAGATTTACAGTACCATGGATGTTCTATTTGAGAGGGAGAGCAAGACTCAACGTAACAAAAAGAGGCAAAGGTCAAATCAACATAAAAGATAAGACTTAAAGTTAAACATAACATTCTAATTGTCTAGAAAGTTATGTAATGCAAAAATTAAATAATTTTATCATGCACTGCAGTCAGATGCATGATAAACTAATTATGTACTGTATTAACAAATTCAGTTAGTATCTTTACTTCAAATTATTATAGAGACATAAACTAAGCAGGTGATATGAAGGGTTCCCTAAAGAACTACTCCACTTACCATGCAGAAGAGGACATTCTCCATAAAAAAAACTTACAAGTTTAGAAGGCATTAGAAGGCCCACAGAAGCAAACTAGGTCCTGCAAGGCCTAGAGAGGACAGAAGGTAGAAGATCAGTATTGGGAGGAACCACAACCTCTGCAACCCCACTACAAGCACTTGACACAAAATGACACATGAAAGCTTTCAAGATCTGGATCTTTATGCAAGATTCTAAAAATCTACAAAAAGCAGTTTCTAAAGATTTTCATAACATGCAAAACAAAAGCCATAATAAAGTTCAAAAGGAAATACAATAATATTGCTCCAAACTGTATAGAGAAGCTCTCAAGTGTATTTCTGTTCACACGACCAATATTCTATGAATGACTTGATCCAATTATGACACATACATTTCCACAATAAACAATACTTGAAATAAAATCACAGCAATTCATCACATCACACAACATTAAGTATAAAAAGAAACAAAACCTGTACTGGAAGGTATACAAAAAATTCTGGAAAAAAAAAAATTGCCAGCAACAAACATCAAGGCCCTTTTCTCTAGTAACCAACCTTCATATCAGCTGGTCATATCTGACAGTTTGTCAATATTCTAAGTCACTGGTACTTTGGCCTTCTCAATATTTGAACCTCAGCCATGTTAATAAGATAGTATATAAAGTGAAATATACTACATGTATGCTAAATATAATTTATAAACACTCCCCCATTACAATGAAATAATAAAGATAATTGTTCTATGCATTTAATTTCTAGGACAAAGATGCTTACGGTGATGTTTTTTAACATCAGCTGATGGGAACAAATCCACATGATGACTAAATGCAAAGATTAAAGAAAATGGATCATAGAATGAAAAACATACAAGCGAGGCATATCTGAATGATACAAGAATGAAAGGAGCTGAAAGTTAATTTTTGAGAATTATTGTAAAAGGTACTTTTGAAGATAATGTAGGCCTATATGGAAAGGACATTACATTATAAAACTTGAAAAATGGAAAGAGACAGTAGTTATTACAAGTGATATGCAATGAATGATGTAGAAAGTTTGAAAGGAAGAGAAATAATTTTAGGCGATAAGAGGTAGCTGTTAGTATTTAGAGCAATACTACTTAGTATAATAAGACTTCAATCAATATAGTAGGGTAAGATACCTCTAATCGACTGATAGGAAAAAGAATTGAGGCCCTAGATAAGAATGATGTGTGGTGAAACCAACAGAAATGCAATGTGAAGGTTATCACATGCCTGATTACAGGTACTTGGTGAGACCATTTTAAAGTTACATCTAATTATGTTGAAAAAAAAGAGTGGAAAAATATCAAAGTTTAAAAGTGAACCTGGGACAATGGTGTGTTACATCTCCGCTGCTGTTCATTATCATTAAGGGACATGGCTTCACCCCTTTCATCATCATATCTTATTGCGCGACATGGCTTCACCCCTTTCATCATCATATCTTATTGCGCCAATATTGTATCAACTGCATAGCAGCCTGATTACATTTGTAGAAGTCCAAATCTGTACAGATTGAGCCCTTTTCAGACCTACAAAGTATGTGGTCAATTGTTTGAATAGGATGCCCACATGGGCACTTAGCAGAGGGGGCATGACCTTCCTTATGAAGATTGTCTCCAGTCCTTCAAAACCTAACTCTGGCTTGATTAAGAGTAACCCAATCCTTTCTCTAGAGGTTTGTTCCAAAGGGGAAGAGACTCGCATGGTCTCTGGATGGCCACACCAGGTGGGCAGTGGTCTGTTTCTCTCCAGCACTGTAGGCAGTAAGTTGCTGAATCCATAAGGCTAGTGGTGATTATGAAGCTCTTGCAAGATTTCAATCTTACCACCAGGGGATCATAAAGTGGGTGCCACACTGAAACAATGTTATTTTAGGGTTACTTCAAACTCCTACTTCCTCTTCATTTCTCAATAGATTTCTTTCATTTAAAAACTATTGGAAAGAGAATTCTATATTCTAAGAGTTACCCATGGGAAAATTTCATATTCCTTTTCTTTTTTTATATGCTTTATTTTATCAATGTATAGGGATCACGTTCAATGGCGGCCATTTTTCATATGGAAGTCTTCCGTATTTTCAAAAAGTGAATGTACAGTTGTAGGTTATATTACAAACCTTTTCATGTTTGAATGATTAAGTCAATATTAGATGATAGCAGTAAGAAATTTTCTCCCAAAATTTAGTTTTGAGAAAACAGGCTTCAAAATTTTTCTTTTGTAGAGATTGGTTGAATAAGTATGGGCTTTTAGGGGTGATGTTCCTCAACACTGGGAATCATAAGGACATAGGCATCATATCATAGGGTTAATTACTAAGCAGTGATGAGTTTCTTCCTCTAAATCCAGAAATACATATGCTATATGTATCCAATGCCCACACAAGTAAGACCTTGCTAGCATAATATATTCTCGCTTGCGTGTATTCTGGGCAAATTTTACACCTTAGACAAATTTAATTAGTATCTCCAATGATAATTGAAATGAAGGTTTCAATATAACCATAATATAAGAACTGTAAATATATAAACGAGGAGACAAAGAAATATGATGAATACAACTTTGAGGAATGCATTCTACTTTGATAAGAAAAAAAAAATCATGCTCTTGAAGTTTATGGGAGACTAGCATAAATATATTTACCTTAAATTCTTGAAGTAAACATATTGGTACACTGATCAGAAAAGTATAAAAAAAACTATTTGAAATATAGACCTTCTCCTAGCCAAAAATACATTACAGTAATTTGACCTTCCAAAATTCCAAGCAGAGGCTGTGAGCCGCACCCCTTAAGAATTAATTAATGTAAGTAATGTAAGAATGCACAAAATATGCAATAACAACAGGACTATAGAGTATTAAAAAATGGGATATAAATAGAGGCGAATGGCTTATTTTTTTTGTAATTGAGATCGTTAAACAGATAGCAAAACTCAGGGACAAATCTGAACATTACCTCCCCCCATCCCCTTGAATAGGCGATGTCATACGAGAGACCATGAAGTTTGCCAACTCGTTTGGCCGAGGCCAAAGCAAGTAGGAACACCGTCTTCCAAGTCAGGTGGCGATCTGAAGCCTGGCGTAACGGTACGAAGGGAGGTCTCTTAAGAGACCTGAGAACTCAAACCACGTTCCATGGAGGAGGTCTCACTTCCGACTGAGGGCAGGTAAGTTCATAACTTCGTATGAGTAGAGAAAGTTCCAGCGAAGAAAAAATGTCCATTCCTTTGAGCCTGAAGGCAAGACTTAAGGCTGAGCGATAGCCTTTCACTGCCGAGAATGAAAGGCGCATTTCCTCCTGTAAATACACGAGGAACTTCGCTATTGTTGGAATAGTGGCATCGAGTGGAGAGATACCCCTTCCATGACACCAACCACAGAAGACTTTCCACTTTGCCTGGTAGACTGCTGCCGAAGACTTTCGCAGGTGTCCAGACATCCTGACAGCAACTTATTGCGAAAATTCTCTCTCAGAGAGGAGATGCTGGATAGTCTCCAGGCGTGAAGTCGTAGTGAACCTACGGCTTTGTGGAAGATGTTGGCATGTGGTTGTTTGAGTAGATTGTGTCGTGGAGGGAGTTCTCTTAGTAGCTCCGTTAGGAGTTGCAGAAGGTCCGGGAACCATTCCGCGTGATGCCATCGGGCAGCTATAAGGGTCATTGAAAGATTGACTGATGTTCTGGTCTTGTTGAGTACCCTCCTCATCAGACAGAACGGGGGAAAGGCGTAAACGTCGATGTTGTCCCACCATTGTTGGAAAGCATCTTGCCAGAGAGCCTTGGGGTCTGGGACTGGGGAACGGTACAGCAGGAGCCTGAAGTTCAGGGCCGTTGCGAAAAGATCCACAGTCGGCAAACCCCACAAAGTCAGGACTTTGTTGGCTACTAGATGATCCAAAGACCACTCGGTACTCACTATCTTAGAAGCTCTGCTCAGATTGTCGGCGAGCACATTCCTTTTGCCCGGAATGAAGCATGCTGATAGTTGTATCGAGTGGACTTCGGCCCATCTCAGTATCTCTACTGCTAGATGGGATAGTTGCTGCGAAAAAGTACCTCGTTGTTTGTTGATGTAGGCCACTACTGTGGTGTTGTCGCTCATCCCCACACAGAGTGACTTGCCAGGTACTGTTGGAACTGTTGAAGGGCCAGAAAGACGGCCTTCATATCTAGGAGATTTATATGGAGGTACTTTTCTGACTCTGACCAGAGGCCTGAGGTCGTGTGGTGTAGCACGTGGGCCCCCCACCCTGTTTTTGAAGCGTCCGAAAACAGCATCAAATCCGGGGGGGAAGGACGAGAAGATCCACGCCCTTTCGTAAGTTCTCGTCTGCCACCCACCACTGGAGTTAAGTCAGTTCCGCAGGTCCTGTGGGGATCTGGATGTCCGGGGAATCGTACCCTTGATTCCACCGGGACTTGAGTCGCCACTGGAGGGATCTCATCCTGAGGCAACCGTTGGGAGCTAGACAGGCCAGCGATGAAAGATGCCCGAGGAGACGTAACCACGATTGGGCTGGAAGTTCTTCTCGTCTCAGAAAAGGTCTTCCGACCTTCCTCAGCCTTGCTATCCTGTCGTCTGATGGGAAGGCTTTGTGGAGATTGGTGTCTATAATCATGCCTAGGTATACCAGTCTTTGAGTGGGAAGCAGTGAGAACTTCTCGAGATTTACCATGATCCCCAGATCTTGGCAAAGTCTCAGAAGTTTGTCTCGGTGTTGAAGAAGGGATGACTCCGAGACTGCTAGGATTAACCAGTCATCTAAATAACGGAGGAGACGGATACCAAACCTGTGTGCCCAAGATGATATTAGGGTGAACACTCTGGTGAAAACTTGTGGTGCTGTGGAGAGACCAAAGAACAGCACCTTGAACTGGTACTTTCTGTTCTCTAGGCTGAATCTTAAGTACTTCCTTGAAGACGGATGGACTGGAATCTGGAAGTACGCGTCCTTTAGGTTCAGTGTGCACATGAAGTCTTGCGGTCTTACTGCTAGTCTGACCGTGTCCGCCGTCTCCATGCTGAACGGAGTTTGTTTGACAAACTTGTTCAGAGCTGAGAGGTCGATGACTGGTCTCCAGCCTCCAGATGCCTTCTTTACAAGAACGAGTCGACTGAAGAAGCCTGGAGATTCATTGAGGACCTCTTGGAGAGCGCCCTTCAACAGGGTCTCGACTTCTGCCCGAAGGGCTTGCCCCCTTGCCAATCCCATGGCAAGGGAGCTCAATGACACTGGATTCGTCGTTAGGGGAGGTGAGATCTTATGAACGGGACGCGATATCCTAGACTGATCACAGAGATTGTCCAGGAATCGGCCCCGAGTTGCTTCCACCTGTTTGAGCAACTTTGTAGGCATCCCCCCACTGGTGGATATGCAGGGGGACTGCCTATCCTAGCGTTTGCAGCCTCAGCTGCTCCCTCTAGGATTCTTGCCTCCTCTGGAGGACTTTTTGTCTTTCCTTCCTTTGAAAGGAAAGAGCTTAGACACCACGGTCTTCGCTGCTGTTGTCCTTTTAGCGGTCTTGACTGGACGGGACTGCTGTGGGGCTGGAGGCTTATAGGGCTTAGATGTTAAAGCCCTATGAAGGAGGGAGTCTTGATGAGACTTCTTCCACCTCTCAGCGGCATGTTCCACATCCATAGGCTCAAACAAGATGGATTCTTCTAGAGAAGAATGTCTGAGCCTATTGATCTCGTTGCTAGGGACCTTCTGATGGAATCTCTCAGCTACAGCATCCCGACATTTCAGAATGGTATTTGCCCACAAGTTCGAGACTTGGTGGGCCAAAAACTCGATCCTGCGAGTACCTGAGAGAAGAAAAGTCTCCATAGCTTTCTTGGTACGTTCTTTGAAGAAATCCTCAGAACGTATTGGGATACCTAAGGTCCCCAACCAGATGTCGAGCCACGAAGTGGCTTGCACAGCACACTTTACAACTCTCCTGGTTAAGGATCTCGGTTGCCGAGAATGAGACCTGCCGGTTGGAGTGTCTCTCAAGAGGGACTCCCCTGGTAAGAGCTAAACAAGGCTCCTTAAGGATCTCAAAGTACCTCCTCTGCTGTATTCGAGGAGGTGGAAGGAGCTTGTTGGTGGCACTGGAACGGTTGGAGGAGGACATCTCGGAGAGCTGTAGAGAGATCTTGTCCCTGGTACTCTTAACCCCCTGAGACCAGGGCAGTGCTGCACTGGTCTTGGAGGGTTTCTGAGTACCAAAGACACGGTCCAAGACCGTGTCCTTGCCCTCTCGAGGAGGGATCTCTCGGTCGGAAAACCCGTTGAGAGCCCTCATTAGAGTCAGAACTTGCCAAAACGCATGTTCTGACTCTTGCTGGTCTCCTCCTGATGTAGGACTTACAGCGAAGATTCCTGTCCCCAAAGGCTCTTCTTCGAGAGAGTCGCGGACGTTCTCCGAGTGGCTAGCTGGCTCCATCCTAGTCCTAGTAGAGGACTTCAGTAATGTTTTAGAGTCCTTAGATTCCTTCCTGGGAAGGATGTAGGACTTCAACATTGACGAGGATGGCATGTTCCTTTCAGTCCCCACCTGAGAAGACATCTTAGCACGAGGAGAGGTTTCCCTCATTGGTGCGATGGGGGAAAGTCTCTCCTCGCGTGATTCCCAAGGACAGGAAATCTTCATCCGAAGGGGAAGGAGAGATAGTCTGGGGGAAAGTAGGAACCTGCCTCGAAAGATTGCGTGGAGTCAGTTTTGCCCTTGGAGAAGTTACCGCGTCCGGAACTCCTCTTTTTCTCTTCAAAGGGGTAGAAGCAGCCAAGGATCTGTGCCCCAATTCAGAGAAGACAGGCTTGAACGCCTGCGTTACAGCTCTGATTAGTGCACCGAACCAGGGCTGTTAGCTGACAGACGCGCTGTCAGACATACCCCTTGAAGGGACAAGAATTGAAGGATCCCTGGGAGGAGTTCTCATCATTGCTGGGTTCACCTGGAAAGGCTTTGGGATCCTAGACCTCTTTAGAAGTTTCCCTTCTCCCACAATGCGCACTGGTATGCGATTGTGGGGAAGGGAATGAGGCGAGGGCGACCTTGCCGTTCGTAGTTCAGCAGTCTCGCGCACGGGAGGATATTGACGCTCGCGCACAGGAAACTGATGGCGCACAGAAGCGCGTGCGGGTGACTGTTGGCGCGCAAATGCGCGCGTAAGAGTATTTGCGCCCGCGGACGAGCAGGATCAAGGCGTAGAGTGCGCAGGTGAGAGTTCGCACGTGCCTGTACTAGTCGTAGGGAGCGCGTGCGCAGGAGAAGACCCCTAGCGCGCGCAGTCGCAGTCTGTGCTGCTCTTGGGTGCGCAACAGAATGTGGGCACAAATCCGTAGGAGAGGATGGGCGAGTGCGCGCGTATCCTCGCGGATGCGTGCGGGCGATGGAGAGAGCTGGAACGTGGGAGAAGTCACTCTCGTTGACTTCCCAGTAGCTCCCAGATCAGTAGATCGTGGGTGCGCAGGAGAAATAACTGCTGAACGCGCTGGCACATGGGAGAGCGCTGGCGCGCAGGAGGTTAACAGCGCGAAGGTGAGGGTTGGCGCGCAGCTGGGCATGGGCGCGTATGCTTAGGCTCAGGCAAGGCCTGGCGCGCAGCTGGGCATGGGCGCGTATGCTTAGGCTCAGGCAAGGCCTGGCGCGCAGCTGGGCATGGGCGCGTATGCTTAGGCTCAGGCAAGGCCTGGCGCGCAACTGGGCATGGGCGCGTATGCTTAGGCTCAGGCAAGGCCTGGCGCGCAGCTGGGCATGGGCGCGTATGCTTAGGCTCAGGCAAGGCCTGGCGCACAGGAGAACGTGGGCACGTATGTGCAAGAGTGTGTGCATAGTGCGTAGAAGAGCTGCGCTCCTGTTGCGACGTATGTGCTTGTTGGCGCATACGCCCTTGATGCCCTATGTTAGGGTTTGTTGACAGGGCCTGACGAGCTACTATAGCGCGCTCGTCAGGTTTCGTTGGCGCATAGCGCGTATCTGGTTGGCGCGCCTTAGCGTGTTCAGATGAAACCTTATTAGGTTTATATAAGAACGGTGACGGAAGGTCTGTCAGGTGGAAGGTCAGCGTGTCCTTTAAAAGGACGACCTTCCACCGAAGGAGATCGCGAACGATCTGCAAAAAGGTCCAGCACCATAGTAGGAACAGTGATCGGTGATCGATGTCTAGGCTCCTCTGCGGGGGACTGCATCGAAGATGTTGAACCTAAGAGGCGCCTCCTAACCACAGGTGAAGGAAGGCCTCTCTGGCAAAGAGGAAGGCGAGCCTTGCGACGAATGCGCTCTCTGGGGGCCGTAGGGTCAGCGAGCTGACCTTCTGCAGTCCTCCAAAGAGGAGTCTCTGTAAGTGAACTACCCCGAGGGAAAGAAACACTAGCAGGAGAGACTATTGGACTTAGTTTCTCCCTCGTTGGATGAACAGAAAAGGGGGAAACTAAGCCGTCAGCTACCGTAGGGTTTGAAGAGGCAGAGGTGATGGGTGATACCGCATTGGATACCTCTGACACCACAACGTCGACAAGAGACAGAGGATCAACCTCTGTCGGTGACGGCGATTGCTTGACAGCGGCACCCAATTGGATGTAGTCAAGTAAAACCTCCTTGGAGGGCGAACCCTCAAGCCTCAAGGAGGACCAAAGCTGAAAAAGGGGGATTAGTGATATATCCTCCCCCAGGGGGGAGAGGTGGAGCTGCTTCCCTAGGGGAAGCAACGTCATCTCTCGAGCCCCGAGTTTGGTAAACAGTACATCGGTCTACGCTACCACTTGACGGTCTCTCGAAAGAGACCAATCGAGTGGGAGCTTCGGAGGAGGTTTGGGCAACAGAAGAAGAGGCCTTGGGTTTTTCTCCTTTCAAAGAAACCTTCGAAGGAGAAATATCCCGTTTGGACTACTTCTTCCGTCGTCACGAAAACTTCTCCCACTGGGAGGCAAACCACTCCCTACACTTGTTATTGCTATCACACCGTTGGCCCCTACAGGAAGGGCAAAGGGCATGAGGATCGGTCACGACTGCTGACCTGAATGTTCCACAGGGGCGGTCGGGAAACCCAGGGCAGGTGCGCATATTCGCAGAGGCCAACTTCACAAACAAAATTAGAAAAGAAAAAGCAAAAATGCATTAAATGGCTGCCAAATAATGGCGAGGATGAAGGCGGACACGTCTGACTACCATCCGAGCCTAGAGCAAAGTGAGCTCAAGCACAGGTGTGAGGGGGGGGGGGGTAGCTAGCTACCCTCCCCTACCCCCGCTAACTAACGGTGTGGGTAGTAAACCCTCGTTAAAAATTAATGGCTTGTCATTTCATCTACGCCGAAAGTAATACCCCTATTAAATAGCGTGGTTTGTATTCCAGTTACAGAACAAACATTTCTATAGTAAATGCACATCTGAGAGACACTCTTCTGGCGAGGATTATCAGGGAAAAAAAAGCTTCTATATAATGGGACTCTGACACTGCTAACAACAGTCAATTGTAGAGGAATCAGAGAAGTCTTACTCCATTACGTGAACCCAAGTTGGACACAGTAGGAACACCATCGTGAACACTTGGGGTGATATGGAAAGTAAAAAAACAGAGAACTGGAAACAAAAACTTTCTCGTTCCCAAGAAAAACTGAAAGTAATTCCTTGAGTTCCGGTAGTTGTGGCCGATGTGGTAACGTCCCTCACTGGTAAATGCTAGACTGGGGTTCAAGTCACACTCAAACTCGTTAGTTCCTTTGGTCACTGCAACCTCACCATCCTTGTGAGATGGTCCTATCATGGGTGGAGGGGGCTTGGGCCCTGATCATATGTATATATGGTCAGTCTCAAGGGTATTGTCCTCCTTGATAAGGCAATGTCACTGTCCCTTGCCTCTGCCATTCATGAGTAGCCTTTAAACCTTTAAGACTTTTAAACTGGAATTTGAAATTAGTGCAAGTGTTTGGGGCACCTAAACTTCCTTGGGAAAGTGGCTGCTACTCTTTCTCTGAAGGCAGAGGTACCTGTGGGGAAGTCTTACTTGATGAATGCCTTGTGGAAGTATGCAGTCAGTTATTTCTGGAGAGACTAGGCCGAGCCTCTGACGGGTGTCTGGAGCGCCTCGCAGGTACATATTCCGCTTGCTCAGCGTGTGGCTTTGATGACTTGTCAGGAAAAGCAGGATTAGAGGGGTCTCCTTCACCCTGACTTAGCTCTACTGGAGAGAAACACCTGTTCGCAACAATCTAATGAGCACCTTAAAGGAGCATACACTGACTGATGACGATAACTTTCAACTAGCAAGGATAGATTATAAGACCCCTTGAACCTCGCAAGCGTTGAAAAGGTGGTGAAATCCTAGAAGCGATTTACTTGCCCAAAGGAAGTGAGGAAACGAGCGCTTGGAGGACACCTGGTGTGAGCGATGAGGCGATGAACGTCCAGGTGAGGGGCTTGCAGGAACACTTCTGACAGGTGAGGACTGATTAAATGAATCCTAGTGATTGGTAGGTTAACAAGGCAATAGTGAGTGTCTCAAAGCACGTCTAGAAGATGATCATTCATGATGAGCATGGCGAGCAGAGACAGCTCCCTGGAGAAGACCATCTAGCAAAGCAAGAAGGTGATGTTTTATGCCTGCAAGGGGCAGGACAGGCGAGGCGCTAGAGAGGGCACAAGGTATAAGAGGTAGGAATCTGAGCTGCAAGAATAGACACAGGCAAGGCTTCCCTGGAAGCACATACTTACTACTTACTTTACTTTTAGGGGTTTATTTCTCGCCCTCCACCAAACACTAAAGGTCTGTTCAGGCGGGCCTTGGTGTGTGAAAAAATAATTTCTTTCCAGTTAATATTTTGCTCTGTATCGTTATCAGTTATTTCGCTAGCATTTATATTCAGGCTTAATAGTTTTCAGGTCACTATTATAACACTTTCTAAAAAGATAAGTCTTCAGGTTTTTCTTGAAAGCTGCCACATTATTGCTATTCTTGACGTCGAGTGGAAGGTGACGGTCTAAGATAAGACTGATGATACGGTGAAGTGCTAGTATAGCAAGCTCATCGTCTAAAAGAGCGGGAGGGTGAGGGACTGAGAGGGTCCTAGGTAGATGCTGGCTGGGATATGACCCCTGACGGGTGTCTGAAAGCAAGAAACTGCAACAGCTTATCCTATGAAGGGGTACCTTATATACTTAAGGAGGGCCAAAGCATACGCAGAGCGTCAGACCTCTGAAAAGAGGGCTGACCCTGAGGAGATGGTCCTGCCATTTCACTAGGGGATACAGATTCCTACACGACTGGACCTCAGAGGAAGCCAAAGGAGAGGAGTCAGTGAGAGGAGTATCAGGAGTGGAAAAAGCCGCCTCGACTATTTTACAGCTGAGATCTAAGTGTATTGCCAGCGAGTCGATGCGATGGGGGGGGGGGGGGGGGTCATCTGCCCACTGATTCATTAAAATTTCAAATGCCACATTCCAACTTTTGCATTTTCTAAGCCTCCTGCAGTAAAGGACGATGGTTTGTATTCATGTAGGAACAAATAAGGAATTCCAATGTTCAAATTCCAAGGGAAAAGGCTATAAGGACATAAATGAACTGAAAATAAAGATTATCATAGAAAAGACTGGGATGAAATGTGGATGATGTCAAGAATGTATGGACAACAGCACAGTTCTGTATTAGAAATCCTTGACAGCAATTAAATGTTTCTGAAAATTAGTAATCCGTGTGTAACGCATACAATACAAGCAGGAGTGTTATTTGTTTAGTGTGGAATTGGGTCTGTCATCAACCCTTTTATTTAAATGAGAGCGGATGATGAAGGCTTTTCTCAACCTGTGGCTCCTGATACAATTACTGAACATAACTCATATGCATCTGGCCCCCCCCCCCACCCCGGGAATACCGGAGGACTGACCAACACGGAGGATTATCCCAAAATCTCTGGTAAATCCGACACCCAGAGTGGTTTGGAGAACTAACCCACAATGTTTATTTTCTTTTCTAAAGCTAATTCTTTGGTATTATTACATGATTTTATTAAGGAAGAGTTTAATATTTCATTGATATTTTATTTACTGTTTTATATCAAATATTTTGTGTTTATAGGGTATGAATATGTAATAAAAAAAGGGTACAGAACCTAACAAACCCACCTTACCTAACCTAGAAGTTCCCAGGTCACAACCCCAAGCCTGGGGCAAGCCCTTGGACCCCCTTCCCAGGTCACAACCCCTAGCTGGGGGCAAGCCCCCAGATCCCCTTCCCAGGTCACAACCCCTAGCTGGGGGCAAGCCCCCAGACCCCTTTCCCAGGTCACAACCCCTATCCAAGGTTCTACCTGCAAATATACAAAATTTACCAATGACTGTTAAAAGTTATTACAACATAAGTGTTAATGTTCTATGGAATCCATATGTTATTATATTTAATCAAATAACTTTAATAACAAATGCACTATAGTATAAATAAACATTGTGGGTCAGTCCCCCAAACCACTCTGGGTCAGTTTTACCAGAGATTGTGGGACAACCCTCCGCCTGGGTCGGTCCTCCGGTTACCCCCTGGACTAGGGGTTGTGACCTGGGAACTACTAGGTTAGGTTAGGTGGGTTTGGTAAGTTCTGTACCCTTTTACAAATCTCAAAAGTGTTAAATAATCACATATTGGCCTGTTTTCAGCCATTTACATGAACCATATATTTTTCCAACTGGTTATCTTGTGCTTATTTTGCATTTTTGACCATTAATAATGGTGCAAATCACTCGTTTATTACATTTCCCCACCAAAAAAACCAGGGTTTCCCACTGGGGTCCCCCATAATTGTCTTTATATAAGGGGGTCCAAAAACTCATGAACGGGTGGTTTGCCCCAATAATCAAGGTCATAAATGCATAAAACACAAGACAGTGAGTAGGAAAAATATATGGTTCATATATTTGGCTAAGAATCAAAGTATCATATTTACCGAAAATTAACGTTCAAATGTCAATTACAAAATTATAAAAAAAAATTTAAAAAGTTATAAATAAATTAAATAAAAGTTTCAAATAGTGCAAAACTAACAAGCTGGATAATTGAGGAGCAAAAGATGGGGCAATTGGGGGCTTCTACAAGCAACCTAACAGTAGTTTGGTAATAACTGATTAAAAGAGGAGGAATTCCACCCCCACCAGGGACAAAGCGCCAGTAGCAGGATTCATGTCTGCTACGACGCTGATCTCAAATTTAGGTTAGGGAAGGCGGTATCCTTCTCCTGAGTAAATATGGATGATGTAAGAGAGGATTTGTCCTTACCAATGGGCATGCTATTTGCGTTCTTACCTAAGGTAACTCCTGAACAATAGAGAGCCCTTGGTCTTTATTATTCGGGTTAGCTGAACTTGCGTAAGGGTAAATGCATTTACGCTTCTTGAAAATTTACTAGCTAGACAACTAAATCATGACTCAATGCAATCATACTCTCGTTCATCTATGAAAGTTCCAGTTGGAGAGTAAATTGCTTAGTTGCTGTCAAATACTGTCGCCTGTAAGCGAGATTGAATGCATGTCGACGGCCTTAACCTCCTTCCAATTATAGTTGTTCTTCAGCTTTTAAAACAAGAGTTGGGACAAAAACATCCTACAGAGGACAATCCCACGGCTCACCTGGTCAATGGGCATTCCCAAAGTATCAGCAATGCACTGAAACTGTCTTGAACCCAAATAAAATTCCTCCCAGTGGGAGCTTGTAGACTCCATAGCGATGGGTTGGTGGAAGAGACTCCCACACGTTCACTTCCTAGCACGATCTCAACACCACTGATGATTACAAAGTCAATCTCGGACTCCTCGGCAGTGTTGCCAGGTGGGTTATTGTAAAATTCCCTAAAACTCTTGATAAAAAATCCCCATTTCCGGAAATATATTTTCTTCTAATACAAAAAATCCCAAAAAATACTCGCTATACTTCATGTAATTATAAATAAACTAATTGTAACAATATAAAGGTTTACTTATCTGTTTCTTCTTCATAGATACATGTTTGGAATATAGTCACCAGTCATCCAAAATCCCCACACCTAAGGATAAATTCCCAAATGTAGGGATAAGTCTCCAAATCTAGGGGATAAATCCCCATATCTGGCAACCCTGCTCCTCGGCTCCTCGGGGAGCATCGCAATCACTCGGCATTCTGCGTCTGTGACTGCATTTCACAAACTTTTACTAAGTCGTTCCCTACAACAAAAGACGTTCGCTAAAGTAAGTATATACTTCCTACTTCTCAATGGTGAATGTTAGCCGAAGTTAAAGGAAATATTGTAATTGAAAGACTACTCCTTCAATACTCTTTTGAACGTTCTTTCTATTACTTAAAGTTAGCGAAACCTGATAAATTGTATGGAAACTCGTTATCTGCTCGAGAATGTTAGATAAAATAATCATAAGCTAATTAGACACATTCAAGACTTTATATGCACTTGAAATGATGGAAAAAAGACAAAACACGTTAGAAATAAATTAAATTGTAATTGGACTTTAAAAACAAACGACACTGATTTTCTGTTGTTTTTTTTTCCCTGTGATATTCGTAACAGTAAAGTTTATGACAGTATCTGACATCACAATTCTGAGTTTCAATTATTTAATTTTCACGTACTGAATTAATTTTCAAGCATCAATGATATGACTAATATAACTTCTATGAATACAAACTTGTCCTTGAACTAGTAACTCGACACTGGCATATGACATCACCGACGGAAAAAAAAAACGTGTTGGCGAATGATAATGCGATGTTGGGAATGAATTTGTTATTGTCTTATAAAACAATACAATTACATCTACTTCTTGTATTCTTTTTGTATATTTACCACCAATCAAAACAATTAAGCTGCTGTTATATGATGTTCTTTTTAATATATTGATTTCGTCTTAAAGTTTAAATTTTAACTACATCGATGAAGAATGGTAATTATATTGTAAGCTATGTGAATATCTAAAATGAAACTACTTTTATTCATTACAGCTATTATAAATATTGCACGTTAACATAAAAATCAGCGAAATAGATTAAAAAAAATCTCTTAGTAACAGCTTATACATGAACGCAGTGAGTTTCAGGGCCTAAGGATCTTGTGATCTTGTCTTTTTCAGCACCGCTCAAGCGTTTTGAATAAATGTTTACTTACTTGTTTACTTGTTTTGGGTTTAAATCCAACCCTCCACTGAAGTCGTGTTTACAGATCAGGCATGGGAAAGCGTTCTATCATTTATTTACCATTTAAAGACAAATAATGCACACACTTGACTGGATGAAAATGTAAAATGATTTATGTGTAAGTTAACAAATGAATCCTCGCATAAGGATGAATTTTGCCTACCGTTAGTCAATGTAGTTTTATTCAAAGAGGCCATTCATAGAATCAAACGCATTGGGGGTGATATAATCAAATTAAAGTTTATTGAATAAGCATTAATAGTAAATGTTGTTGTTTTCATATACTGTACCATAAACAACACGTGTGCGCACACACACACACACACACACACACACACACACACATATATATATATATATATATATATATATATATATATATATATATATATATATATATATATATATATATATATATATATATATATATATATATATATATATATATATATATATATATATATATATATCATCTCCTACGCCTATTGACACAAAGGGCCTCGGTTAGATTCCACCAGTCGTCTCTACCTTGAGCTTTTATTTGAATACCTCTCCATTCATCTCCTACTTCGCTCCTCATAGTCCTCAGCCATGTAGGCCTGGGTGTTCCAACTCTTCTAGTTGCTTGTGGAGCCCAGCTGAACGTTTGGTGAATTAATCTCTCTTGGGGAGTACGAAGAGCATGCCCAAACCATCTCCATCTATCTCTCAACATGATCTCATCCACAAATGGCACTCGAGTAATTTCTCTTACAGTTTCATTTCTAATCCTGCCCTGCCATTTAACTCCCAATATCCTCCTGAGGTCTTTGTTCTCAAATCTTCTGAATCTATTGGCGACTGTTTCATTGTCATACCATGACTCATATATGTATATGTATATATATATATATATATATATATATATATATATATATATATATATATATATATATATATATATATATATATATATACACACACACACACACACACACACACACACACACACACACACACACACACACACACACACATATATATATATATATATATATATATATATATATATATATATATATATATATATAT